>NC_051160.1:5340356-5441802 GCF_013339745.2 Dermacentor silvarum
AAAACATTTGGACCATTATCTAAAAAACGAGTGAGCCGTCAGGCTGTCTATAGACCATGCATATGATTTATAGTAAAATGAATAATAGGTGCCTGAATTTTACTAAGACCATACATCTATTATATTAAAATAAATGTATAGCGACTGCACATTGTCTATAGATTTCAGTCGACTGTTCTGGCTTGTTATATACATGTGTTCATGGTCTATATAGAAAGTATATAGATTGTATACAGACAAAAAACTTCACCAAGTTCATTTACTTTGGTCTATTGAACCCTTCGCTCCAACTCCGACCTCCACCCAGAATTCAACGACGTGAGGCATCACTTCTATACCGGCTGTGGTTGGGAGTGGCTTTCACGAAGGCGTACTGTGCTTTGATTGGAATGACTGAAAGTGCTATACGTGCGACGTCTGCGGCAGTGAAGAGAACATCGAACGTTTATTGTGTCACTGCGATCGATTTCAGTCGGAAAGACAAACATTATCGAATGCTTTGCGAGGACTGGACGATCGTCCGTTGTCCGTGCAGGTGCTCCTTGAAGACCGTCCCCATCTCTCGTCGGCCCACAAAGCTGTGAAGGCATTGTTGTCTTTCTTGAGGGCGACTGGCCTATGTGAACGCCTTTGAATTGCTCAGGCCCTCTGCGTGCGTGCGCGAGCTCACCGTGTCCTTCCGCCCCCCCCCCCCCCCCCACTCCTCCTCTCTCTATCTCATCTTTCTATTCCCTCTTTCCGGTCCCCCAGAGTAGGGTAGCCAACCAGACGCATTTCTGGTTAACATCCCTGCCTTCTCTCTTTCCTCCTCCTCCTCCCAGTGTGGTTGGTGCACGCGCATTAGAGCGAGCTATTTGCAAAAAGTCATAGACAATCGTCGAAAAAACGTGTGAGGCCATAAGCCCACACGTTGTCTGTACACATTCTAGACTTACCCTGTCAACAAAATATCATGTGCCACTTCAGATATATAACCAATAATCTCGTTTGAACACATCATTGACATCTGATCTCGCACGATCGTACTAGACTGATTGTAAATGCGGGTCATGTGGCATACGACAAATTTCGATACAGTAAAATGTCAGTGCACTTTATATAGACTTTCCTTTATTTTTTTTTGTGTGTGTGTGCGAGAAATGGTTTTATAGTGCGAACAGGCACATAGGAGCGACGAGATCGAATACGATATATACTCTCAAACAGACCTAACTTAGCAGTTCAACTTGTTACAGGTACTACGTGTACTAGATTTTATCAGTCTATGGCGTGAGTTTCCTGCTTGGCAGTAGGAGATATTTATCGTATTCTGTGAGCGTTTCCTTCGAGCAGGGGAAAAATAAGCTGATCGCTTGAGGAGCCGTCGTTTGTCACGTATTCAGCGACTTGAAAGAAGAGCACTTCGTTTCCGTGATAGGCTCTGCAGCTTGCCGCAACGAGAGAAGTGTCAGCTCTTCATCATTGTACAAAAGCAGTGCCTCGGCGGTTGGCTCTCGCAACCCTTACATACCGCTTGTTGTCGTTTGTCTATAGTTCAAGAGATATCTTGAAAAATCGCCAAGAGCATACCACGCGGATCGGCCTGTTCAGGTCGAGTACTTGAAGGTGAAGACTCGCGCGACAAATCGAATTATTCAGTTACCACTTCAATTGCATCAAGTCAGACCTCAGGATTATTATGTTTAGGATCAAACTACTAAAAAAACGCACTTGGTGAGAATCGTTTCGCCTTTTATTGCATCGACTGCACGAGAGGCATTCGTTGAAGTGTCTGTAGACCTTTGTCTTACGACGGACAAAATTTAGTGTTTGCATCAAGTATGCCGGAGCTCAGATGCAGCGACTAAGGAAGCAAGCTGCACACATCAGCCTGTCAGCACCATCTAATCACCCGTTGCACCGGTGATCCTCGAGAGATACAGTAGTGTGCTTGCAAAAGCACATATGCTTGGTGACCACGAACCCTTGTCTTGAGAAGTGTGAACGGTGGAAATGGCTTTCATTGGAAAGTGACGTATGGCACGAACGGGTAACTTCATTTGGCGCTCAGTTGGCTTATCAAGATAGAAAATCGAAGCCCAGGTGAACCAACTACAGAAACGCGCTATAGAATCAAATGATGAATATCATGTCGTCTATTATCGCATCGATGGCCTAATGAGGCACTCATTAAAACACAGCCAAACATGCTGTAGTCACGGGCCCCTGTCTTACAAAGAACGATAGTGTATGCGCTGGCAAAGCCCTCCAGAAGTAAGGCTCCTTGCACAAGAATTACCGTATAGACTCGCGTAAGGGCGGCACTTTTTTTTTTCACAATTTTGACGAGGTGCGGCCCTTACATGGGACCGAACCTTTTGGTCAAAATAGTGCCGGCGGAGCCGGCGACTACTGCACGTCCCAGATCCCCTGATGTACCAATGCATCAGAGGATGGATGGATGGATACTATGAGCGTCCCCTTTGAAACGGGGTGGTGGGTTGCACCATCAAGCTCTTGTTATTATTTTGCCTAATGTCCTACCTTTATTTTTGAGAAACACACAAATACAAAGAATTCCAGGCATCAACCTTTTTGAACCATTACTGGGAACTCTGTTTCTGTACGTACGTCTCCATTGTTCGTGGTATCCCTACTTTTCTGCCACCAAACCTCCAACCACCTCTTACTAATCTCTACAGCTGACATGTTTACTTTACCCGTGCTATCCCTGAACCCAAGGACTTCAAGGAGGTCAGAGGAGCCTAGACTTGCAGCTGAGTAGATTTCTTCACATTCCAATAAAACATGTTCCACCGTTTCTCTAGCTTTACCACAGCAAGCACATGCGGCTCCGTCCTTGGTGTACTTCGCTTTATAACTGCGCGTTCTAAGGCATCCTGATCTCGCTTCGAAAATTAAGGAGCTTCCCTTTCAGTTTTCATAAATTGTTTCTTTCCTGATTTCCTTTTTATTGCGATATCAATTATATGGACACTACAACCGGATCTCTGCCGTCGGCGTCGTCGTCGCCGTGAGGTTCCGTATAGATTCCAAGGGCGATAAAATCGTCGCCGCGCGCCGTATGCGCGAGCGAAAGCGCGCGGGGGACGCGCGCGCTATCACGGAGAGCGAACGCACGGCCGAAAGCAAACGCGACCGTCGCGCGAAAGGCCGTGGGGGTACGTTAGGGAAGGAGGCGGGGCAACGCTGTGCTTCGGCACCAAAGGCATATCTTGCAATCGGGCGTAAGGGGAACTTGCCACTCAATCTCCCACGCGAAAGCAAGAAAGCGGGAAGGCAGCGCGGGAGGGAGGGGGGGGGGGCAGCTTCTACTCCGCCAACTGCGTTTGTACTTTGCCCCGCTGTGGCAGTCGCCCGCACCGTCTCTTAAAAGCGATCTCCACACGGCTCTGACCTTTGTATGCGCCGTGCATTCGCCGCTCAGTTTCCGTTGAAGCGATAGACCACATGAACCTTCGCTCGCTACTGCAGCCGCGCTTGCTCACGCGAACGTTTTGACAGTGGTCGTCTGCGGTCATTGAGTGTGATCTATTCACGTTTGCTTGTGCGCGCTGACACCACGCTTGTTAATTCAGTTAGTAAGCGGATGTGTCCAAGTTTATACAGCCGATAAAACTACTATCCCTACTCCGAATAGCTATCTACTAATTTGCTAACGCAATTGATGCTTCGCCTTTCGGGCGAAACTGCGACTTTTTCCTTTGAGGTAGTTAGTCATAGCAGGTTTCCATTCCAAGCCTCTCTTACTTTGCGTTTGACGTTCTTTGTTGCCATGTTGCTCGCCATACCAGTCGCATATTTGCTGGTAAGCTTCCTAGTTCGTTTTCTCCTCTGTGGTCAACCCACAGCTCAACGCACAGGTCAACGCACAGCTCTCGCCATCTAGTAACGGCACGCGGAAGTACACAGCGCGCGAAATTTCACCGATGCGCGCGCGCAGCATCGGGCACCGAACGCGATTGCTTCTCCGATGGAAATGTTTTGTTTTGTTTGTTTTTTTTTTTTTTTTCAAAATTTCGGGCTGCCAAGTTGGGGGTGCAGCCCTTACACGAGTCTACACGGTATATCGACATCGTGTCATCGCCCATTGCCTCAGCGACCATGAAGAGATTCAGTTGCACGCTCTCGCAATCACTTGTGGTTGAGATCCGCGAATCCTTGTTTTAAGTATACGTATATACTCAACGACGGGTGTGGCCGACACTTATAGGCCATGCACAACACAAACGCGTCAGTTCCAATCCACCGGTGTAGGTATCAAGAGCGACAGCAGATGCACAGGTGCATCAACTACAGGAACATGCTGTACAACCAACCGGTGAACACCACATCCCGTCTCTTATTACACTCTCAGAAAGGCACTCACATGTGTAATGGACACCCTTGTTTGACACAGAACAACAGTGTACGCGTTGCAATCAAGGCTTCCAGAAGCAGGCTGTACAACCGCCCTATCGACATCATTGTCTTTGCATTCAGTCGTAAGCTCTTACAAGCGCGTGTGTTTGGTGACTGCGAACCCTCGTCTTGAGAAAATTGTACGACGGGTGTGGCCGACACTGATCTGCCATGCATGACACGAACGCGTCGCGTTGCGCGCGAGGACGTCCCTATCAAGACGCACCGCGGCGCGGTTGTCTCGCAGCCTCGGTCGCAGCTAGTCCGTCCCTGCCACGTCTCGATACAAACCGTGGGTGGTCGTAAAAAAATAAAAAGGCGAAAAGTAAAAAGAAAGCGTGCTGCCTTTTTTGAGGTAAACCGCGGTGACCGCTTCGGACAGCAAGCACGATTTAGAAGTGCATCGATAGCCGCTCTTGTATACACTGAGATTTTGCGCCCGTTTCCGTCTTTGGGCTCTTAAAACCAGAAGCGATAAGCAAAAACTCTAGAAACGGCAGAACTCACCCCGAGGAGATCTGTGGTGATCGCCGACTTGCCTTCAAACATATTTCGTGCAATCCCTTCTTATCGCTTCCGTCGTAATGGTGTATTGCGCGGTCGCGTACGCGCACCCACGTATTAGTCGCGCTGTTTTCTTCTGCCCATTTGTGCGTGCTACACAGCATCTTGAAAGCCTATCCGTGGGCCTGTAGATTGCATATCTCATGCTTGGGCACTTCGGTTACCTTTAACAATGCATCTTGCAACGATGTTCGATTTACTGCAGCTGCGATATGGGTACTTTCGGATTGGGCTATTAACATTACACGACCATGGACCCAAAACCATAAAAAATACCAGCAACCGTAGAAAAGAAAAAAAAACAGAAAGATAAAAGCGTAAACCGTTTCACTGTATAAAAGGATCTATGCCTATAAGTCGGCATGCAAATGAATTCAGAAGCAATTTATCAAAATGCTAACCCCGCGACCATTCTCAGACGATAGCCAATGTACCTTGGGACTTTCCTCAGTCCCCGTCGTCTTCGCGTAACCTTGCCGCAGCAGGCGTGAAAAAAAAAATCGGACAACAAAGCCTGGGACCACGGACAGCAAGTGCGCATAAAAGGCTTGCTGTTAGCGTATTAGAAGAGGTTGAAACAATTGCGAACAGCAAGGCAGGCACCAAGGCCTTACAATCTTATCCTTGCCTTTGTATTCCGGTAATGCGGAGTAACCTCTTGTCTGAACTGCGTCCGAACTGCATGTGAACTTGTTCTAACTTGCAGTAACTCACTCACTCACTCAAGTCAGTCAGTAGGTTAATGAATAAACTTAGTTAAAGAATGCTGGCCTTACTAAGCCTGCGTATAGAGGACCATGCCGTTAAAGCGAGGTGGCCCATCGCTGGCTTCCATCGCGCATTGTATTGAATGAATGATAGATTGGGACGCAATCAAAAATATTGGCAGATATATTGTCGTTGGCTTCTTCATAAACAATCAAATTGTTAAATGAATAAATAATGATAACACGAGGTGATGCGAGAGCAGTTCGTCAATAAAGCAGTTTTCACGAACATGCGTCGACAGTCAATAGAACATGGAAACTCAATAATATTCTTGAGTTTCTCCCTTGTGAGGGTTCGATGGCAAAACGATCCCTGGTATTCCTATTACGCAGTGAAAATCATTCGTGTTTAACAACGCAGTATGCATACTCGGTCAAATATGCATTAAAATGTTCAAACTTCTGTTGTTTACGGCTTACATGGATTCTGAAGCAAATCTGTACTGGCATTTCTTATTTTAATTGACGAAGGAGACGTTGTTGACAAATGGTACAGGCTGCTCCTCGCCTTGCAAGGCCGAGAGAAAATGAGGAGTAGTCGCCATCGTACACGATGCCAACATTTCCTGCACGCACCTTTATTTTCTACTGCGAAAAAGAGCTTAGATATCCCAACATAGTGCTAAACATACCTATTTCTCACGAATTAAGTCGGTCTACAACAGTTAACCTACAGCAGACAACCGGTGGTCTACTAACTAACGGAGTGAGTGCCAAGGGCAGGAAAACGCAGTCGAGGACGTCAGATAATTAGGTGGTGTGATGATCCTTAGGAAATTTGCACGTCTAGTGTGGTATAGCTTGAGGAGAGGGGATTCCAGATTGCCAGGATAGGCATTCGTCCAGCAGTGGATTTAAATTACACTGATGATGGTGGTGGTAATGATGATACCGTTGGTTAGCGTCGGATGACAGCTGAAACGGTGGGGAAACCTGGGAATACTATATACCTTAGGTCGTTCGTGGCTTCCATAGCTAAAGCGTCGTGCAAGAGAGCAATGCCCGACTGCTTGCTCAGTCCCAAATAGCAAGCAAGGACCCCTTGAGTGAGACACAGTAGCCATTCTGACAAAATAAAATACAAAGAAAGAAACGAGAAGTAAATGTCCGAGAGTTCTGAACCGCAACTTAATAAACGGGAACCTGCGCTCCGACTAACCGCCCACGTATCGTGCAACAGGTGCGAGATCCTGCCTACAGGTTTTCTCTTTCCTCCCTGTGCAGCCGCCAAGTATTTGGAATAATAAAGCACCCCTCGAGTATTACTATTCAGTACCACCGGCCGCTCATTAGGCGCTGGATGCTCGAAATTTACAGCCCCCCGCGCGACAGAGCGGGAGTGCGTGCGCGTGCCTTCAGTTCTCTCGCAACGCCGAGTTTGTGGCGCTCAGGAACCGGGCGTTGATAGCCCATGACGGAGACAGAGGGGATCCATTATTAAACGATCGCTTCTTCACCTTGGCCCCGAGCCCGGTTTATATATATGGCCGTTGATAGACTCGACGAAGTACACGGAATGCGCGGAAGAGGGAGAATTAAGAAATCTGAAACAGAGATAAAAAGAAAATGTTCCCGAGAGTAGGAGCTTCGCCAAAGCACGGCAGGCCATAAAAACCACGAGAGGACGTCTCCGAGTGGCTATACGATACGAGGCGCTGATCGGCGATAGCGCGTGAGGAATATGTTTTCCTCCTCATCCTTTTAAGTTCTGCATCTGTTCCGCCATTCTCTTTCTCCCTCTGTCTCCATCTTTCTTTCTCTCTCTCTCTCTCTCTCTCTCTATCTCTCTCTCTCTGCGTGTGTGTGTGTGTGTGCGTTACGTATAGAGACCTTATAGCGCGACGCTTCCCCCCAAAGTTGAAAGTTGAGTACCAAACCATGCATCAGTGCCCCTCAAACACAACACATCCCTCCTTTTTTTTCTTTCTTACAGTTCACCCTTCAACAATCTCTCTCCCTTCGATGACAGCCACATCAACCCTACTCACTCCAAACATTCATCTACGTCGTTTCTATGGCAACGACTTCCCCCTCTTCCTCCTCGTCCTCATGTGGTCACTCAGCCTTTGGATTACGCAATGCGGCAATATTTCCCGTGCCAACATAGATGCATTTGCGGCTGCGCAACAGCGGCCATATAGAGCGGTTTATTCTGCGGCTGAGACCTACATCCACAGTGGGGAAGACCACTTGCAGGAAGAGGAGTTTGTGCAGAGTGTACAGGGTCGTTCGCTGTTAGGCAGAGCAGCTAGTCAGCACTCGAGCTTTGAAATTGCCACATTTTGTCCCATTTTATGGGCAGAAAACATGACTATTTACGCATATACACGAATACGCGGTACCACAGGACACGTGATGTGGTTCTAACGTGACATGCCATGTGGTTCTTAATTCTCTTGCGCGTCAATATCTTAAGGGGTGCTGCTCGCAGTGAATCGGTACCGACTAGGCCTATTTACCGTACTAATCGATTATAGCAGCTGACATGCGTTGTTTTCTGAACTCGGCTCTCGCTGAAGTCTATGGACCTTAGTGACCGCCTGTAGGCGATGTTCAAATCCTGATTTGCGCGCAGTTAATTTTCTCTCTTAATTATTTTCAACCGTAACTCTGTTTTCGCTGTGCAGGGTAGCAAACGGGAGGTACGTCTGATTGCACTCACACCCTTAATTCTCTCTCATCAATGACGCACAACAAATGATGCATTCGCCTTAAGAACCGACCATCCTGTACCATCGGCAGATGCACTGTGTAGATGCACTGTGTTGTCTGTGTAGATGGATGCAGCTACATTCGGAGTACCGGAGACGCACCCGGAGTACCGGAGACGCACCCGGAGTACCGGTGACGCCGCACTCGGAGTACCGGTGACGCCGTGAAGGTGCAGCAGTTTTGCTGCCCGCGCGTCGGCGGAAACACCCGCAGACGCGCGTTCGCTTCGTCTGATATATAGCCCACTGCACTGAGATTTTATTGCGATAGCAATTATATGGACACTTATATGGGCCGTCGCCATCGTCGTCACCGTGAGGTTCCGTATAAAGTCCAACGGCGACAAAATCGTCGCCGCGCGCCGTATGTGCGAGTGAAAGCGCGCGAGGGACGCGCGCTTTCACGGATCGCGCTTTCACTGAGTGCGCTTTCACGGAGAGCGAACGCACGGCGGAGAGCAAACGCGACACCTTCCGTCGCGCGAAAGGCCGTGGGGGGATGGGAGGGAGAGAGGGGAGGCGACGTTTAGCTGCGGCACCAAATGCGTATCTTGCGACCGGGTGCAAGGGGAACTGTTGTCTATATATAATTTCAGTAAACGTAGCGCGGAAAGCGTTCTTATGGCGTACTGATATCACAACTAATAGGAGTCTCAGGCGGAACAATTGTCGGCTAAGTATGCCAGGCTAACCCCGCCTGCTGCAACACTACCACCACCTATGGCGTAGTGAACGTTTCAGTATTGAGTCAGCATCCGACGACAGCATTTTTTTTTTCGCTCCATCGGCTCGCAGAGCCCCCGACGGGCTTACTGCAGACGCCCGACTATTCGAATCGAAGACGGAAACTACACAGCATGTCGTGATTAGATCCCTTGTCCGAAAGCTTCTCTCTGTTACCGCAAATTCAATCGAAACGCGAGAAACCTCGCTCCACAACCTGAGAACGATACCTCCTCAGTGCGTTAAGGACTACATATAAGCTCGCGCGCAAGTGTAACACAGCGCCGGTACACGACGGTGAGACCCACAAAATTATCCTGAACGCATGCGCAAGCGATCGCATAGGACCAACACACACATACGCGCGCACATTCGAGGGGGAAGTCTGGTGATAGCGCGACGCGATATCGACCGTTGGCGCTAAGTTCGCAGTGAGCGCGCGGTCGCAAGCAGACCGAACGATCGAGGGCGCGCCACATAGGAAAAAAACGAGTGACTGTATGGGCCACCGCTTTTCCCATGGTGGCCCGACTTCGGTTTCTTCTTTTTGTTCTTATTGATTTAAGCAGTGGCGCAGCTTACAAACCCGTCTGGCGTCGGCAGCGCGCGAGGGACATTCAAGATTAACGCACGGTCGTTATGGCACCGAGCGTTTCCCACAGCAGCCTCGTCGGGAAGATAATGGCCGCTCCTGTCGCCGCCACAGAGGCCCACCGAGAACATGGTGGTCGCAGCCATACGCCGTGCCTGTGGAAGATGTGATACCATATATTACTTAGTATAGCAGCGGCGCGCGCGATCGAGCTCTCTGCGCGGCGACCTCTTTCTTCTATACTCGGCCCGCCGCGCGAGATATCCACCAGGAGCACTGCATGCCTCCTGCCTTCTCGTTAGATCTCCGTGCAACTTCCCCCGCCTAATCTCGGGTCCCGTCTCTCTCGCTGTCCAGACCTCCTCGCCCGCCGACTTCGTTTACAGCTCCGCCAGTGGAGAAGACAGTGTGCAGCGCAGTTCAAGCCACAAGACTGCCTCGTATACCTTCGGCGATCGCTCGGCGAACTATGGACGATTTAATCTTCGGTTCATGGGCGCCACCATCTTGAATCGAAAAGGGACGACAAGTTAACACGATTGAGAAACACAATGCGACTGTGCAACCATTTTCATGTGTATACGAGTTCATTTTCTTATACCGCGCATTGGTTATAACAACTCGAAAACGACCGTGTTAACAGTTAAGCTCACGGTGGTGTCGATCCAAGGTTCTCTTATAAAATGGTCTATCAACAATAATTATTATGATTTTTTTTCTTTTTGCTCTCACACCTGCGTTTAGAGCAAGAGTACTTATCTCCGCCTTAGTTACCACCTGTTGGCGCACACAGCTACTGCAGGTTTGGTGACGGGTGAGCTATAGCAACAAAGCCATGACGAGCGAACACTGGTGGCAATTGCATGCGAGAGGAAACGGCCGTTCTTTCCTCCACTTCCCGCAATCCCTGGAATAACGTGGCTGCCACCTAAACCAGCGCTGCAAATCCGAAGTTGTGACGGCAGCGCCGCCGCAACTTCGTATTTGCAGTTTCGTGATGTAGTCTCGTATTCGTATTTAGTGATGACAAAGACATTAATTAATCAATTAGTGACAAACTCTAAGAGCACGACTTTTCCCGGCAGGTAAGGTTAATAGACACAGTCAAGTTTTCCAAAGTTACATTGCCAAGAGATGTTGTCCAGCGAACAGCGGAGAAGTAGAGAAACGTCGACGTATAGTTGTTTGCTGTTCTTGCCTATACTATATGCATGTTTGCTTACAAGCACGTAACTTGCTTATACTATAGCTTTTACTCTCGGCGAACCGGGCGCAGGTTCTGGCTTAGAGAATTGACAAAGTCGTCATCTGTTATTTTTGTCTCCATAACGATTGAAGACGTGATGTGGTGATAAAGATTTACTCTCTCTCTCTCTCTTTATTTTCATCCCCAAACACCCTCTGCCCAGCGTATACAGGATAGTAAACTGGACACGCGTCTGGTTGACCTCCCTACCTTTCCCCTATCTCTTTCCTCCACCGCTCTCATGTCTCATTATTTACAAACATGCTCGGTGGCGCCATTGAGCTCGGAGTCGCGGCGTTCGTTTGCCCCTCTTAATTCCGAAAGGGGCTGAGTAACTAAATAAATAAGCTCCCGCGTACTGACACATCGCTTCCTGCTAGGAGCCGAAGTGGTCAAAACGCAGAATTGCCGCGCGACTGGCCGGAGGCACTTTGCGTGCATTCGCGGGCTTCTTTCAAGCTCGTAAAAACACTTTTATGTAGAACGTATTGAGCAACAGAAAGCTGTATTGGGAGTTTTTCATGTTGCTCTACAATTTTCTCATTGACACTTTGATAATTAGGACAGTACTTCTCGAGTTAGATCATTAATTACAATTACCTAATTAAATCTCAGTAACGAGCAATTACTGGCGGCTACTCCACTGTACTAGAAACAATACGCACTAGGTTTTCTTCGCATAACGCCGTTCCTCTTTTTTAAATCGTGCTGCGTGATAGCTGGGACACCCTGTATATATATATATATATATATATATATATATATATATATATATATATATATATATATGGCGTCTATTATAACCACGGTGTTGTGAATTCAGGCCTACGTCCCCATCCACAGTCAATCAGTTGTGCTCCTCAAAGGACAAACTCGTTTAGTGTGACACCGTCTCTGTAATCTAACGAAACAAAGTCGGAAACACAGTTGCCCCGTGCTGCACGAGTCGCCGGAGCAAGCTGTTCCACTGCGCTGCACGGCATTGGCTAGACATGGCGAGACCGGCGCGCTGTCGTCGTGGAACCGGCCGTCGTATTCTTCGTCCGCGAGAGGAGGCCGTTTCCGATCTGTCCCGCCCCTGATTACGCGGCGGCCGACGCAGTGAGCGAGGCCTCAAACGGTCGTCCATGAGCAAGAACGACCGATAAAGAAAGCGCGGCCGGACGCATGTGTGGTATATACGTGCGCGTGTGTCTGCTGTCGCATCTGCCACCGCGAGAAGGACGTGGAAGCGACGCCATTCCGGGAAAGTGAACAAACGAAACGAGAAGTTGAGAACTGCGCTCCGTGCCTTCCGCTTCTCTCTCTGTACGTTTTGTTTTCGGTTCCAAGTGCGCACAGTCGCGTATAGGTATACTCTGGCCAGTACGAAATCATCATGCAATCTCTTCGCGTTAAACTAGACTTTAAGTGACCGACTAGAAGCGACAGGTGGACGGGAGGAGTCCGAATCCGGAAAAATATAGTGCGCGCATTTGGGAAGGCCGGTCGTCCGAGAGGGTCGTAAACGATGATTTAGGTGATGACCACGAGCACAGAGATGACTGCGATCAAGAGACGCGCTTCGAGTCCACAGTACGTTCGTATACGTATATATACAGAGTAGCGAAGAAGGCTGCCTTCTCAGCGGGCTTGAGATAAGCCAAGAACGTGCTTATTTGCGCAGCTATTGTGTCGGTTTTTCGACATTCGTGGGCGTCACTAGCGTGAACGTCAATTCAACTGCAACAAAGTTTTGGGACGTGTAATGAGCCTAGTTTCAGATAGTATATATACAGAGCAGCTTCCGGTCAAAATTTTGTGCTTGAAATACGAGTGGATAGGATGAGGGGGGTAGGGGGGAGCAAGGGCGCTTTTGCACCCCCCCCCCCCGCCCCCCAGGGGGGGGGGGGGGGAACCTTTGACAGCCGCAATTAGTCGCTGCATTTCGGTTGTGGACATCATGTATAGTGCTAATCTTGTCGTGCATACTAGTAGAATACAGGGAGTTTTCCGGGTGTGTCATTATTAAATAACCTACATATAGCCATTAGCAAGTTTTTGTGAAGTTTGCAAGAGCCTGTTTAAAAAACTTCCCAATCCTTTTACAATGTTTGTTTGCACTGGACCATTACCGACTGTACTTTCGGTTAACAATTCGCAAGAACAGCGAGTTCGAAACCGAAACCTTACTTCAGCGGTTTACCAGCTTGCATTAGTTAACTTCGATTTGACCAGGCGGACAACTACTTCGCTTATCGTCATTTCTCCCGAAGAGATGGCGCATCAACGGCTGTCACATGACTCCGGGAGGCACAAGCACGATGGCCAGCGCCAGCCCTACGTTACCACGTTACCCTACGATCTGTCAGCCCTATAGACGTAACCAAGTTTTTTTACAAGGCAACGACGTGTGGATCCCCCCCCCGTTTCAGGAAAAAGGCGTTGCTATGCCTCTGCTGGCATAGTAACGCATAACCTACTGTAGCATTATAGCGCTGGAGAGGGAAGTACGATGCCTGCTGTGGCTGTCAAGACTGCTCTAGACCAGGGAGGTTTTTAAAAAAATCCTTGCTCTATAGACTAATACGGGTGTCACGCGGTGCACTTTTGCTCGCGACCAAGCCCGATCCTGATCGAATTTCCCGGTGGTGATTGGCCCCTCTGCGCAAGCTGCGCGAAGGAGCCGATCGCAGTCGAGAATTTCGATCCGGATCGGGCTTGATCGCGATCAGAAGTGGTCGCGTGACACCGGTATAAGGTGTTCTAGACCGAGCTGACGACGCGCGGAGGAGCGCGCGGCGCAGGGACGCATCCCATTACCATACATGATCGTGCTCCTTGCCTGGCATGGCCGAAAACTGGACTCCGACCATAGAGTTTTCTACAAAAATTACTGAGAGACTGACTCTGGCATGATAGTGTCTATGGATGCTGAAAGTGTGGCAGTTCCGCCACCATGAGAATGTTGGGCAGTACATGAATTTGCCATGTCCTTCTGGCTTGAAACTGCTTTGTGACTTTGCAAAATTGATCATGTTCAGCAACATATATAGGACTTTGTAAACGCAACAATTCCCGATCATTACGCATGTGGACAGGGACAATGTTGCTTTGCCGTGTTTAGAAAACAATGAGTGCTCGAAAATATAGAAGAATAAAGCGCAATAAACAATGACACAAGAACGTTCTGCGCCACAAGCACGAAGATGATACAAATCGATGTATATACTGACCATCATTCCTATAGTATCGGAAAGACGAAGCACCAGAGTTCCCTGAAGCATTTTTAGTGGGAAACTATAGGACTCCGACGGCTGCTCATGCAGGAGGCGTATAGTGACCCCTATCGCGCCGCCACGGTTCCGAGAGCGATCCGACCTGTCCTACTAAGTGCCGCATCCATCAAAATTTTAACAGGTTCAAACAGTCAGTGCAGCCATCTCGCGGCTGCGTCGCTCATTACGCCATGCACGTCGTACTACGTGCAGCAGCACCAGCGGCCTGCATTTCGAACGAGGTGCGGAAAAGCAACAGAGCTATTATTTTCCGTCTGCGTTATTAAAATGTGCGCGCACCATTACAAAGACCTTTCATCGCGTGTAACAGCGAAAAGTGGGAAGGTTCGCGTTCACTATCTAAAACAATAACACTTCGCGTTGACTTCGCGCCTTCTGACGAACCGAAAGCAAAAGAGTAGCTGCGACTCACGGCACTGCGAAAAGCTCGTCTCCACGCAGCTGCTTCCGCCGTGCTCGGTTGCACTGACGAGCTACAAACGAGGGGCAAGCGATGCAGAGAACAAGCCAGAGGCGCTAACAAGAGCCGAGCCCCACACCGCCTATCTCGCCGAGCTGCTGAACCTTTCCGCAACGCGAGCAAGGCGCGGGACAATCCATAATGCGTCTGTCCGCGGCCGGCCGGTATTCTCGGTCAGCGCCCCGACAGCACGACGTTTCGCGCGCCGCGGTTAGCTCCCGCGGTGCAGCGCCCCCAAGTCCGACGTCATCGCACCGCAACATCCACCAAACAAACTCACAAAAAAAAAAACGAAAAAAAAAAAAAACACTCGGCATTACCCTCGGCGCGCAGATGTTAAGCAGCAGGGCCATCGTCATGGCTTGGCGACAGGGAGCCACCCAGAAGTAAGCGAGACCCCCCATCAAGTCTCAGACCACTCCATCACGCAGCTCCGGCCGCTCCGTTCTGCTCGCCATTTCGAAGACCCCCTTCCACTTTCGTCGCATCCTCGCCGCAACCGTCCAACAGGTGTTCCGTCACTTTCACATGCCTTTTTACGCCGACGATCCCCGGCCATCATGGCGGACCCCAGCGACGCGCTCACGCCGCGCGCGATCCCGCAGCCTGTGATTGGGCGCGACGTGGCTGACGTATGGCCAGCGGCTACGCCATTGGGCGAGATGCGCCACGTGACTTGGCGGGCGCCATGTTTTTGGTTCTGTTCCGGCTGGCTGGGTGCGCGCCACGCTGGGAAATGATTCCTTTTCTTTTTAGCAACTTATCCACTCCATCACGAGCCGAGAGCTCCTTGCCGACAGCAGCGTTGATTGTTTCTGTCCAGCCACCTTGATCACGCCCCCGATCTCGAGTTGACTCGGCCGGCGCGCTGTGATCGTCATTAAACGCGTTCTACGAGCGAGCATGCCACCGGGGTGGCTAACAAGCGTCCTCTGGAGAACTCTCATTTTAGCTCGATCGGTATGCCGGCACGAAGTGCGCTCGGAGAACAGACGCTGCTCGTACGCAGCCGAGGAGTGAATCGGACGCTCTCCACTAGCTTGATGTGTGTGGGTTTCACGTACGGACTTCCGTCATGTACGACAAGCACGAACGTGACCTGCTACTTTGAGTGCTCCAAATGCGGCAATCGTACAAGGTCAATGCCAGGCCTACTGAAACTACGTACGTACGCAGAGGGGCCCCAGGACACTGCCTCTAGATCCGCCAATATGTATCAGTATGGTTCGATCTCGGCTGGACAGTGTCACCACAGGTGTAACCACCAAAAGGACGTCTAAGTGGCGCCGTACTCGGGACTACAAAAAGAATGCGCGTCAGCTGGCAGCGGGTCGGAATGTAGCACCAGTGACGACTTATGACGACGACGATGCCATGACAACGATGGAATGTCGAAGCGGAAGTGACGAAAATTGAATTACAACGACGGCATGATGACAATGTGATGGCGATGTTGGCATGATGACGTTATAACGGCGTGACGAAGACGGTGCGCATGACGGCAATGGGATAAATGCTGTAATTATGACGATGGTATGGTGACGAGTACTTGGCGATAATGGGATGACGACGACAGAACGACGACGGTAACATTACAGCGACGGCGACATGGTAAAACAACCACGATACTGCTATACAGGGTGTTTCATTTTAGCTGCACCAAAATTTTAAAAAATTGCCTGTGGCAGATAGCACAATTATAATCCTTGATCTAAACTACTCGATGAGGCGGCCATTACTTCCATGAGAAATCAAGTCTAATTGAATAATTAGCATAATTACGCTAATGAACTTTTCCATCAATTATTTTGCGGCACATCTTTCAATCTCCGAATTATAGCCGCTAAGTTCGCAAGGCGTATCCACTTGGAACGAATTCTCAGGACCTGTAACAGTTTCGAAATATTAATTGTCAATATGTCGGACGAAATGCATGGGCGTTCCAGCTAACTTTTCGAGGAAAACGCTGTTTTATGCATTGAAGCACAGCGTTAACTGGAACGCCCATGCATTTTGTCGGACACTTTGACAATTAATATTTCGAAACTGTTACAGGTCCTGAGAATTCGTTCCAAGTGGATACGCCTTGAGAACTCAGCGGCTATAATTCGTAGATTGAAAGCTGTGCCGTAAAATAATTGATGAAAAAGTTAATTGGCGTAAATATGTTAATTATTCAATTAGGCGTTTTGATTTCTCGTGAAAGTAATGGCCGCCTCATCGAGTAGTTTAGATCAAGGATTATAATTGTGCTATCTGCCACAGGCGATTTTTCAAAATTTGGTGCAGCTAAAATGAAACACCCTGTATAGCGTAATCCGTGGGTTTTCCATCTTATGGTGTTGCAGTGAACCGCGAGCTTTGCATTACGTCACCGAACATTCCTCTTTCATTTGTGGAAGGGCACGTGTGGTCGCGTGCGCTTCCTTGGTGGAAGCGCCTTAATTATGGCACCTCTCTCGCTGATCCCTCTCGCTGCGGACGGCATCAACAGCGCGAAACTGGGCAGCGAGCGAAGTAAAGCTATTTACAATGTGGTTATGGCGGATAGCGGATTTCGAACAAAATTTTTTGAGTGCGTTTACAGCGAATTTACCAGAATGGCTAGCGGGTTTTGGAGTGATACAGGGTGGAATTCAAACAAAGGAAACTTCAAATGGTTGGAATGGCTCCATTCCAGAATTTCTTTCTTACGAAAAATCGCATTCTTCTTTCTAAAACTATTTTTTTAGGTTTGGATTGCAAAATTATGCTTCATCATTTTATTTGTAAGTGTCAAAATATCGAGGCGACGTAAATATAACGACGTAAAGATACCGTAGGTACTCGAGAAGCGTTGTACACTCTTTTTTGACTTCGCTCATGCGAGTAGCACAGTAGCTTGCTGGGCTCAACCAGATCAACGGTACAGGCGCCTGCGAGAAATAGACTCTTGCAGGACTTTTCGCCTCCCGGCTAACGTCAAGTGAAGACAAGCAAGTATGCATGCTTTACCGGATTCGCCTGGGCGTCGCCTTCGCTCGAAGGGACCTCCATCTTATCAACCGTGCAGACAGCCCGAACTATGAACGCTGCCAAATACCTGATCGAGACTCTACAACATCTGTTTTCTGGCTGCCCACTCTACGCGTCACAGCAGAAGACGCTGACTTCTACGCTGGCAGGCATTGGAAGGCAAACATCATCTGAAAGTATTATTTTGTCCGCAATGTGTGACCACGCACTAGCAACAACAGCAACAAGGGCTGTTATGGACTACTTGAAGAACACCGGACAATACTCGAGACCTTAAGGAAGCCCCATGTGCTACGTGGTTATTGATGCGATGAAATTCGAACTGCAAACTGCAAATTTCCTAATGTCATCACCTCACCTAGTTTTCTATATATATAGTAACTGGATTTTTCAATGGGACAAGCGTATTTAGAAAAATCAGAAGCACAACTTCGCGGTTATCTTAGGTTTATTTACCCAACAGTTTCGGTCGGTGGGCCGACCTATATATATATATATATATATATATATATATATATATATATATATATATATATATAGAGAGAGAGAGAGAGAGAGAGAGAGAGAGAGAACTATATTGTGGGCGCTACAAATTTCACCATGAGTACTTACCAACTCGCCCAACTATCAGTTCTGCTGCAGTGTTCTATTGGTATTGAAATGGCTCTGCACGTTCGACCAAGTTCATTTTCATGGACATATCTACGATAAGTCGTGATTATACAATGAAATTTGACAGTTGTAACTGTAGGAGGTTTGATTACATTTTTGATGGTGACAAGGTACTGAGACTGCAACGCTATGTAGGTTATATCTGGACGGAGATTCAATAGTTCCAGCATTTCATAATACAACGATTTCATGCCGTAAGGCACACCAATCGTTGGGTGCGGCTAATTATAATACTTTATTCAGACCTCCCCCTCGCCTGCAGGTTAAATATAGCAAGCTGATTGTGTTTTCAAATACGGATATAGCGCCCCCCCCCCCCAAAAAAAAAAAAAAAAAAACAACAAGAACTGAGCATGATGCAATTAACGCAAGCTGACATTTGTTGGGGCAGGAACTGCCCAGCGCCAGGCTTTCTCCGCAACGAGAGCGTGTATGGCGGATCCCGCGCGTCGCTGCGCATCCCGAGGAGGCACAAAGACAATCCTCGCTGCCAAAGCAGGGTATATACGTAGTAAAGAAAAGCATTACTTATGTGGCCACTCTATTAAGAAAATTTCGCTTCAGCTGTAGTTTCGGTGGACTTTCCAGCGTGCAGCCAAAAGTGCTCGCTATCAAAAGTGTGTGTGTGTGTGTGGGAGGGGGGGGGGGAGGCAAATGGCATACCCCCCTCCCCACTTTTCACAATGGGGGGGGGGGGGGGCGAGGGATGCCCCCCCCCCCCCAGTGAATACGCCTACGCCTGTTGCGTGGACCGATCCCGGAGGTAGTGCACAGCCACGCCCAAGAAATTGGACCATTGTCATGTTTCTGTTATTGTTTCGCACTTTTAATATTTCAGTCTGGGAAGATTGCTATAAAAGGCATGCGCTGTCGGTGTTTTGCTTCATGACGTTTGTTTGTGGGCTGTCATTCTCAAAATTCCCAGGAATAAATAACTTTGTCAAGAATGCAAGACAAGGTATGAGCCACTTTAGTGACAGAATGGTGTGGCAATATAACCCGCATATGCCGCATGTCATATAACAATGCGTGGCATATGCATATACCTAAATATATATACGCAAGTTTTCTCTAACGGACAACGCCGCCGGCGCTGACACCGGATTTTCTGCAACACGGGGCCTTTAACGCAGTCGCGTTAATAGTTTTTCATACAGCTAAAGCGGACAAATTTGATATATATACCACTAATTTGTTCGTAGAACTTTTGCAGAACCCTTGTCAATATTGCACCAATTTCACGCAAACCGTAAATTCATATCAGATTAGTCCACTTTAGATGCTCTAACGGTTGCAGTTTACAAACTGCCAAATTTCTTTTTGATTCATTCATAGATACGAATTATATTTCGGGCTTTAATGTATAACTAAATTCGGAGATCTTTGTAAAAAATTCCAGACTATACATCGAACTTCTGTCTTCTACCGTCACCAGAATTTAGCCCTCTCTCTCATATGCAACATATTTCATTCAAATCTTTCCAGGCTTTGTCTCATTCAATCATTCTGCATTTTGCATGTATTTGAATAGGTACGTGGCCTCCGAGTTGACCCCGAGCTAAAGCTTCTTAATGCGTTCAGAGCCCTTTGCTACTTTTAGAAAAGTTTCGAAGGACTCTGCTACGTTCCAGGTCGTCTGTGGACAAGTGTTCTGTCGTGGAAAACCTTCCGTGCATTCGGCAGTCATACCAGTAGGTCGTGTCTCACCATCCCAATTCCCACGGCAGATGTTCCCAATCGAATCAACGACGGATTGGAACGAATGATAATGTCATCGGCGGTAGCCTGTTTTGATCCCAAGGACAAAAGCCTCTCTCAGACATGTAGTTATACCGCTACAAACTTTAATTGGGCTGCAACTAATTTAATTGGCAACTTAACGCTGTCATATTGTGAGTATAGCGCGCCCCATCAGAAATCTCAATGAACTTGTGTTCACTGAGATTTCTGGTGGGACTCAAGGACAACTTTCCGCGGCAATAACGGGAAAGCTACCGACAGCAAATAGCGCACAAGAGAGCTCCTGAACAAAGTCGAACATTCTATTTTGCGTTAGTTTAAGCTGGGGAAAAGAGAACAACTTATTTACAACAGCAAAATAAGACGAAGTACATCACCTAATGTTAAATTTGAATTACCTTTCTGCTCTTCCGCGTTCCGGCAAATGTGAAACCGTCCTAGGTGGAAGCTACGCTGATTCCCCCAAAAGCGCTGTCAAACGTTGCCGGAATACTTGGCGCATTAACCCACGTGCAAAAGCTCCGCCCCCGTAGCTTTCCCTTCACTGCCACAAAGTTGTCAGCGAGTAGCAGTAGCAGCATGCGCTCGACATACAGCAATCTACGACACAAACGTCACAGTCAATGATGCAGAATATTACATTGGGCAAGTTGATTTAAGTTCATGATTGAAAATATACAAGTGCAAAACGTGGAAGAAATGGACACGCGGTTAAGCTAACTTACATACACCAGCGCTGACGTTTACGCGAGCTGCCGTGTTGGTGGCTCCATCTTGCGGCGCAGAGTTTAACCAGAGACGACACAGCGCTGTTATTGCCATGGAGGTAAAAAATACTTTTTTTTTTCCTTCCTCCATGGTTATTGCAGTGGTCTACCGAGCTGCTGGCGCAATTCGCTAGCATCAGCGACGTAATCGTCGAAATGCAGTTCGCTTTTCTTCGACGCAAACACCCGGCGTTTGTGATGTCTGGTTCTCTTGCGTCCGTGTCTGTACGCTTTACCTTCTTTCACGATGAACCCGTACAACACAAGAACGTTCCCAACGCGTTGTTGTTGGACTAAACGGCACAAGTTGCCGCTACAAACGTTTTATACTTGGAATTTTACTGCCATCCACGCCTCATGTAACCCGATATTGCGCAGATGGATGTGCGGATAAAGGGACATGTACAGATAAAGTGACACGATTACCGTTATATCATTAAAAAATGTCGCAGTTTCACCCGAAAAGCGAAGCATCAATTGCGATAGCAACTTAGTAGAGAGCTATACGGAGTAAGGATAGTATTATCAGCTGTATAAACTTGGAAATGCAGCAGCACCAGCAAACCGCAGAACTGTTGTCGACGCCGACGCCGTTTTGCCCGCGTTCGCACCGAACGCGCGCGGCGTTGGTAGGGTGGCTAGAATTGGGAGGTGTGAAAAGCGCGGCGCGTTTCCCTTGCCAGACAGGGTCCCTCGGTGCGCCGCTGCCGCTAGGGGCGCCGCTGCAGGGGGCGCGGCGCCCCCTGCAGCGGCGTAATAACTCAAGTAATACTTGAGTAATGAATTGCCAACTTGCCCGGAATGCTGCTCTCACAGGTGTCAAAACGGATGAGTAACATGACTGATAGGTCATGAGATCAATAACATGACATGCTCGTCAGTTACGTCACGATTAACGATAATAAAATAACGTGTGGCGCACACCCGCACTGGATATGCGCGGTTATGAGCCAGGGACAATAAAGAAAGAGAGCACGTAAGAAAGGAGGAAGCTAAGAAAGAAATCACGTGTGGCTCATACCCGCGCTGCTGGATATGTGGGCATGAGCCGCCGAGAAGAGGAGCGGGAGAGATCTCGTCGGCGTCGCGGGTGGACTTGACGCAGCAAACGCACTATTTGGCCATCGCGCCGGGCGAAAACAAGACACCGGTGTCCTTGCTCTTTGACGAACATGCCGAAGACGCTCAATATTGTGACTGGCTGATGAAGAAGACGTGTACGATTACTCCAAAGAAGACGATGCGCTTAATTTCGCGAGCTAGGCGACACCAACAACTACCATCTTGTCAGCCGCTACAGTAATTGTAAATATCCTGTAAATATATTGCTTACGTCTTTTCCCCCGTAACAATTAAGATAATCAATAAAGATAATATATAAATTCAGTATAGCAATATTCACTACAGCAGACCCACCATAGTCACAGCTTCGCTGGCTTCCATCTTCACAATAGTGGAAGGGCTCTGGATTTCTTTTATTTCAATTTTCCTGTGTGCAGAGAAAATGTACACACAATTTTGAGACCAGTGGCATGTAACGGGTCTAAATACATGTTTCTGCAAAGGAGCAGGCAAGCATTTAACAATGGGACTAAACATTAAAAACATGGTTTGAATTAGTTGCAGCGATTCATAATTGTAATGGGGAAAACGGCATGACACTAAAGTACATTGGAATTAAAATTACTGCTAAGTTGCTATCTGGAAAAGTTCTGAATAGAGAGTCTGGAATAAAGCTTTTTCCTGACATAAAAGTTTGGTTAATTTCTCTATAGCTGTAACTATAATGCATAAGCTAATATATTCTTTCATTTGCACTATTGATGTTTTTTTTTTTTTTTTCAGCGGAACATGTTTCCGCAAAGAAAAAAAAAAGGTGGTGCATTCAACCCTTGGCTAAATGTTTACATTGCGGAATGCAAATAAAGATCCGTGTCCTGACATTTCTGCACCTGAAAGGAGGAGCCTAACACGATCCGAATGAATGTGTAGCTCTCTGATACACTTTCGCTTCTAAATCAGGTGTTCTTGTGCCGTGTCGAACCGCGTCATCAAATCCAGTTTCTCGTTGGGGCGCACCACGTCTCACTCCGTCTCACGTGAAAGCATGCGCGCCACGTCTCACTCCGTCTCACGCGCATGCTTTCACGGGCATCCGAGAAGAACAAGCTGCGCGATTAGAGTGTGCCATATGTTAGTGCAGAAGCTCAGAAAAAAAAAACACTTAATACTCAGAACTGGTGCGCACAAAGTAGCACGAGCGAGATTCGTCGGGCGCGAGCAGCGCTACGCAGTACGCCGTCTGCTCCACTCTACTCCCGTCCTGGCTTCAAACAACAAAGAGCTTCCCCTAGAATTATCGTAGATATTTTCTTTGGCAATTTCGTGCTTGAAAGTTCTGTATGTTCCCAGTGCTGATTTCGTCTGCATCTGTTTTCCATAGATCCCGCGTACAGTGCCCCCGCGCCCCCGCGTACAGCGCCCCTTGCGGCACCGGCGCGCTTTGGGGACCGGTTGCCGCGGCCGCTTTTCACACCTCCCAATTCTAACCACCCTAGCGTTGGTGACCATGTTGCCAGCACCATTACTAGATTAAAAACGTTGGTTGCCAGGGCCTCTGGGGGTGGCTGGGAGGTTATCGACGAGATCAGAGCGGGAAACTCGTCGAGCAGCGTCGGAAGTGTTTACCACCTTCTCGCCTCGCAACGTTTTACAGCGTAAGCTGTTATGGGCTCATTCCAATAGCCGTTTCTGGTCGCGATGATGCCGCCGCCGCCGCGGCGTAGCCGCTATCGCGGGAAATGCGAAAAAAAGTACTCGCTCTCCGCCGGGATCGAGCCCCGGCCCGATCCGTGGGAGTCGGATACTTTACCACTGAGCCACGCAAGCGCTTGCTATCAGACAGAAGAAATATTCCCTTCACACGACCCGAGCCTCCGACAGTATGGTGGCGCGATCTAGTTAACGTGCCTGCAACCACCGCGTGCGACGAGATGCGATTCAGACGAGGCGCGCTATCAACGCTATCCCGATGTTAGATGTGCGCCACGTATTCTGGGTACCTCTTCGGTACACGTTATGGCGTCTCCTCGCAAGGTACGAACTGCTGCTCAAGAAGCTAATCGTAGAGCGACGTGCGCGGCTACAACCAGGCGTCATCGGGCTCAGCAGACTGCTGTGCAGAGAGCATTACAACCGCAGCTCGCCGTCGCCGGGTGGACAGTTCAGATCGTTCTCGTCAAAATCGAGGCGAAGCCACTTTGCCGCTAAGACCTTGTTGTGCGTGGTGCCGAAATTGGAGCTACTCTTGCGCCGCTCAACCAGTTACGCTGTGACTGTGCTGCGTGTGCCGCGCAGGCCTGTAACATTTTTATATATAAATACGCATTTGGTGCCGCAGCTAAACGTGTTACTTATTTCTTTTCTCACGAGATTTCTCTTTGCTCTGAAATTGTGGCGTTAGCTTGCGGCTTAAGTTTCTCACTGCAGTGCTAATCCCTTTAGATATACGCACCATCCATCAAAGTCACAACAGCAGCCTATGTGACAAATTTCATTTATTACCGTCGTAAGGACACGTAGGCATTACACTTAAGAGAGGCATACACAGATATTGTTGCAGCGTTCTTGAAATCAAGAAGTCGTATTTCCGCACGCAGTGATCATAAGAGCTTGACTTTCATGACACATCTAGTATTGTGTTGCGTTCCTATTTTGCGTCAGTGCACGTGCGTGTGTGTATGGGGGGGGGGGGGGGGGGGGGGGCAATGACAAATTACCGGGGACGCCATCCTTAAAGTGCCATTTCTAGGCCTCGAAATCTGTCATGCATACCATATTCACGTATGTATAAGTAAAACCGCTCCAGTACGTGCACAACGACGAATGCTCGGGCATTTTGCCCAGGAAGAAGGAACCACGCTGGTGCCACGACGGGCAAGAAGCAATCCGACACCGCCGCATGCAGCATGTTCAGCCGATGGTCATGAGAGACGATCAAGCGCGGAGAATACAGAGCTGCTGTTTTAGGGCGCGCGTTACTACGGCAAACTGCGCCGATAGCGCGGGCAATCGCGTGCATAGATACGTGCCACGCACTCGAAAAGCTATTCGAACATCGCGGGGAAAACGGCGACCGTGCCACCGAAATGGCGCCATAAAATTTGCATGAGATCGCGTGCGCGTTCTGGGAACGGCACTTACAGGCACACAAATCGGCTGCGCTGTCTAGCTCGGATCGATTCGTTCTGCACAACGGGAGCTTTCTGAGCCGAGCGTTTTCTGTGGCTTTTGGATCTCTTCAGAGAACAAGTGTGGCTTCTCGGCATACTGCGCACGTGCACGTCGCAGAAGAGCGGAGCGGAGGCGTGGCTCCTGCGAAACATCACGTGACTCAGGGTACAAAAAGGCCGGCGTGCGCAAAAAAAAAAAAAAAAAAAAATGACTCGCCACGCCGGCCCCGGCCCTGCAATAGTGGATGTCCAGCGAAGCTGTGGAAAACCGCCACTACAACTGCTGAGGGGGGCATTCTTTATAAATACGAAATCATTATATGGCCCACGAAGCGAAAAATCCGCCATTAACATCCGATGGTACCAAAACCCTTGTGACCAAGTGGTGACGTCACGTTTGACAGAATGATTGAACGTAATTACGTCATAACCTCAAACGTCGCGTGATGACATCACGTCAAACGTTACGTTAGTGATAACGGCATCGTCACGTCACGATATCGTCAGATAACGGCATGTGATGACGTTATCACGTCAAACGTGGCGTAAAGCGATGGCGTCATCGCAAAGTGATGATGTCACCTGATGACGTCATGTGATGCCTCTTAGAGAAGCACCAGACTGGGCACTTCCCGCTTCTTTGCACTCTCTTCAGGATCGGCCCAGGATTACGTAACTTTATTACGTAATCACATCAAACGTTACGTGATGACGTGATCACACCAAAGGTCGCGTGATGACATCCTCATGTCAAACGTTACGTTACGTGATAAAGGCATCGTGACGCGACGATATCGCCTGATGACGCAATATGATGACGTCCTCACGTCAAACGTATGCGACGCCTCTTGGAGAAACAGCACACCGCGCGCTTCCCGCTTCTTTGTAGTGTCACTGGGATCGGCCCACATTTTTGTGTGAGCAAAAGTCGCTCACGCGGACACGAAAACTCCCGACCAACTAAAGGCTAACAGCTTCGTTGTAAAACAGACACAAGCATAAGGAGGACAGCATAAACGCCATCAAAAGCATAGCGTGACGCATGCTTTCGAGGTGCATTGCGGATGTTTGTATATTCATCTTGTTTCTTTATTGACCCTTTTCGCGGCGATCCCGTGGGCTCTGCCATGTTTGATCACGTGGTGACGCGTCCAACTACAGTGCCCCAGGGCACTGCACCTCAACTGCATCCGTTGCCTCCTTGTTTGTAGTGGATGTGTATGACGTCCGTGCGGTTTAACAAACCTCTGTTTCGGGAGATATCGTAGACAGTGACTAGGTGGACGACACGAAGTTTTGGCCACAGCCAGAGAACATGCAAAAGCGCTTTCAGAGCTCATTAGGCTACGTCCAAACGGCGCGAGCAGCGTATATGGTGCTTGTACAAAAGCTGGGCTAAATATGTAGTCCGAGCTATCCGACCTTTCGGCTCATGAATTGAATCAGCGTTAGTGTGTTTCTCTCTTCGTTCTTTTCTGGCAAATATTGTGAAGCAACGGCTTGTCCCGTTTCTGACTCGGTAAAGTTCCTCGGTGCAGTCACTATCTATTTGCTGCCTACTCGCTCGCGGTTGTGCTCAGTTCCGATAGATTTGTTCTTGCTGCGCACAAGCAGAGCATTGAAGGACTCTGGCACAAGGCTTGAATCGTAGCTGTGTTGTACATTGTACCTTCTAGCAAAGATGTATTATCGCTAGCAACTCGCTCACTCTTTTGTACAGTTACGAAACATTCAGCTACGACCATTCGTGCGCTATCGGTTTAGTCAGTCATTTATAGTGCGTATCAGGGGCATAGCCAGGGGGGGGGGGGGGGGGTTCAAACACCCCTCCCCCCCCTTACCCACCCTTTGTTCTCGTCGCTTCGCGCTGACATAATTCAAGAAACCGGTGCTACTATCCCAATTTCATTCTTGGGCGCTTCCGTTTGGGTTGGTAATTTACAGCGAATCATGTCTGCATATGGAAAAAACTGTCACGGTGTTTGTCAAGGCTTTGACACTCTGTGAGGTTTTGGGCGAGAATGTGGCGGCCGCATTCTGGAGCAACAAATGCGGCAGCTGCATTTTAGATGAAGGCCAAAATGCTCGAGGCCCGTTTAGATTTAGGTGCACGTTAAAGACCCCAGGTGGTCGAAATTTCCGGTATACATTTCCGCCGCTTCCCTTCAGGTGCGGGTTAGGCCGCGCTCGCGCAGGATCTTCTGCGCGCGAAATGTTTCTTGTTTGCGATTGCGCCCGTATACGGAAGGCTGGTAGTTACTGTCGTGTTGTTGAATCCCAAACCAGTAATTACGGAAGGCTGGTAGTTGCTGTTGTGTTGTGGAATCCCAAACCAGCAATGTACACACGAAGGGGTTGATGCCAGCAGTGAAATTCCACCGACTCACAACAGTATGCACGAAACAGACAGCCGAGCGACAAGCATGGATTACTGCTGTGCGCAGTACAGCATAAGTAAACTCTAGTTGCAGGCGCTGACAGTTCTCGTCGGAGTTCACGCATCCTGGGAAATTGATTATGTGCACTATGCACTGAACAAGACCGGAGTTCATTCCTGCATCACTAGTACACCAATCAGTCGAGATTCTGTGAGGTACAAGGCCGCTTCCTGTTTGCACCGGCGTAAGTGAAACAGAAATGAGTTGCACGCACTACTTAAAATGCGTACACATGCCATATCTATGCTGTGCGGTGAAATATTCTGTACAATTCAGAATCTGTTGATGTAAATTAGGCAAATGACGGCTGCACGCTCGCACACAGTGGAAGACACAGCGGCCCATGCACTTCGCAGGAAATGCAACCCTCTCGTATTTTTTTTTTTTTTTTTTTTTTTGTATAAGGGAGCAGGGCGACGAAAGCTTCGAAAAAAAAAAAAGCATTACGCGTTTTTGCGCGTATTTAAGTTTTCTAGCGCAAAGACGCAGCGAACAAGCTATTGCTATGGGAGTAGGTATAGCCCGGTCGCACGTGCATTTTCACGTGTATAGCCGTCCTTGACTTGTGAAACACACTTCGCCCCGACGAGGACGACGCCACCTACGCTTAACGGAGATTAACAATTAATGATGTCTTCTCCGATCGGGCGGGTCGTCTCAGTGATGCGTTTTCGAAGACATTCAGTGGCGCGATGAGAGACCGTTGCTTCAAACGCCCACTGTACCTGTCGTACTTACTGTATTTTACTGAGCTTACTTTACTTTTTACTTAATTTCTTCACAAGGGCGATCCTCAGCCCCTTCTTTCATATTTTGAGATCCTACAACACCTGGCTCCGGCTGAGTAGACGCACTTTACCCCCGCCTGATCCCAAATTAGATAAGGCAACGCAGGTAGCATGGAGGCGCTTACAAACACTGTCCTTCCCAAATCCTTATGTATTATCAGAGTCCTTCCGGTATTATCAAAGATAGATTCTATGACATACAATCCGCAATGTAAATTCTGTCCCCAGACGGCCTCGTTATACCACATGGTCTGGGCGTGCCAACAGAATCCGCAAATATCGGCCAAGCATAATCCGACGACAGTCGAGTGGGAGGCGACCCTGTCCAGCTCGGACCCAGAACAGCAACAAGCCCTGGTCAACCGAGCCCGGACGGCGGCAAAAGCCAATGGTTTTCCGGACTAGGAGGTCCGACCACAAAACGGGTATTAATTTTCAATAATGAATGTTTTATTCTTTCTCTCACAAGCACACGCACATAGGAAGAGGATGAGGGGGGGGTTCCATGTCATTGATATACATGTATAGAGTCTGCTTAAACTACCGATATTTATTATCGCTCACGTCACGTAGAGGAAAGCAGACGCTCCCCCCCCCCCCCCCCAAAAAAAAAAAAAAAAAAAAAAAAAATCTGGCTACGCCCCAGGTGCGTATATAGTGCGCATATATTCCAGTGTGCGCCCATTCACTTATTCTTGACACGTTGGCGATAGTGTGGGCGTAAGTTTCCGTGCTAGTTGGGCTAGATGTGTTTAAGACACTGCGCGCGAAACTGACTACGACAGGAAGCGGCGCTACTCCTTTTGTGTTTAACGAGCGGTGTACTCACTCTTGCCGACGTTCCGGGGCTGAAGCCTTTGAAGGTAAGCGTTACAACGCTGGCTGATGAGCAAATTTCTGTATCCTCGAGGAGAGTACATCTCGAAGTGCCGGAAACACGTACGGACAGTTGCAGCAGCGGTCCGCGAACTTGGCCACACAAATTCATTCCATTCCTTAATATACCAGTCACTATTTTTGCAGCGACCTACTGCACACGTCTTCAATGCACATGATTCAATCCAGCATGATTGGAGCACAGTGCGTCAGCGAAAACTCAACCGACAGCTGATCACACAGAAGCAAGGTAGAAGCGGTAATGGTTTCGTATTCGTGCGCGTTCGCTGAGGCCACGTGCGGCACGCCGCCGAAAGCGCCATCTCGTTTCTCTAGAACAAACTGCTCCGCGAAAAGGCAGTTTCGAGCAGTTTAGACTGTTTAGAGGTCATTCGAAAGCCAGGCACAGAACACCCATGCCAGGGTATGGTGGCCACCATAGCCAGGGGTCTGAAGCGCCGTTGTCAGCCATGGTGACGTGCGTGTAGGCCTATGTTATACTCGCGTCGACCGAACAGAACGTAGCCTTAGGTGCTGCTACTGGCGACCGTACCGGGTTTTCCGATAATGATTAGCGTTTTGCAGAAACAATTACCAAGCCCGCACAATTGACCCTGTCGGTACAAGTATTTGCCCTGGACTGAGGCCACGAGAGTTTAAGGGGAAATGTGGGCCTTTGACCGAAAAATTTTAAAATCTTAATTCTTTGAGGTATGGCACTGGAAACATGTACATATATGTAATTGTTTGTGCTTATTTGAAATACGAGGTCCATTTTGTTTATCTCCTTTGGTTCCAATTTTATGCAAATGTCCTTTAAATATTTTCTGCACAGATTTGCAAAATATCTTATGCTTAGATTTCACAGAATAGGGTATCAGTAGGCTCTGCATGATTCAAGGAATGCTGTAAGACCAACCTTATTGCTCTGCCTTACCTAGAACATGAGTTGTGAGGTTTTGAAGTTGAAATTCGAAGGAGTGTTTTTCGAAGGAGTGTGTAGATGTAACACTGCTCCATGTAAAATTTAAATTATATACTGTTCCTCTTGAGGGTGTATAGACAGCATTGTCGCGTAAAACATTGTGCTGGCGTAGCATGATAACTATTGTTCTGTTATTATGTTGTGAAATTGATCTGTGCATTGACTATTCACTCCTGTATGGGCCTGTTATTAGGCTCACAGTATCCAATAAATAAATAAAATTTCAAGGAAGCTCTCATAAAATTAGAACTAGAGGAGATATAACCAAAAATGGACTGCATATTCAAAATGAGCACGTATTATTACATATATGTACAACTTTTGAGCACAATATCTTAATCAGCAATTTTTTTTTTCTAAAACCCACTTCCCCCCTTAAAGAAAGCTGAGAAGTCGGATTCATGCGTAGAGCTCTAGCTAGAGTGTTACTCGACGTGAGGGATGGGAAGGGCTAAGAGTGATGATGACGATGGAGAAGATGATGATGGAAGTTACACGTACCAGCTCAGGAGCGATACTCTCTAGGTCGTCCACTTTCGGGGATACACTCACGTTCACGTAATGTTATGTGACTAGCACAGGATGTGTCGGCGTCGACAGCTTTCTTCTAAACAAGCACTAGTATGTTATCATACTACAAGGTGTTCATTTTTAAGTTTTACGGAATTTTTAAAAATCGCCTGTGGTAGGTAGCATAATTCTTATCGTTGAGCTGGGTTATACGAAGAGGCGGACATTAGTAGCACGAGAAATCGAAACACATATTCAACTAATTAACAAAAAGTAACTAATTAACTTGTCGGTTTATTACTTTATGACACATATTTCAATTTACTAATTGTAGCCAGTGAGTTTGCGAGACGCATCTACTTGAAATGAATTTCCAGGATGACACCAGCGATATTAGTTCCCAAAGTGTGGGACGAAATACATGGGCGTTCCATTTACTTTTGTGCTTCAATGTATAAAACAGCCATTTTGGTAAAAAAGTAAGCGGAACAACAGTGCATTGTTGCAACAGTGCAACCGGTGTCATGCAGGTATACGGGAAAGGGGAGTATCCAGGAAAATGAGCTGCCGAGAATCCTGCCCCAAGTTCTTATTGAAGGCTCGGGTCCATCTCCCGCTAGACACTATAAGATCTGCAAAAAAAGTGATCTGAAACTGTTCTGATTCGCAGAATTGCGCCAAGGAGTGGTGGAACTTGTACTGACGTATATAGCTCGTTGCCTTCTGCGCGCCGTCCTGCAGCCTCTCATAGACCAAGTGCAGTTCATACGATTGACTGCTCTACAGTGGGACAAACTTGAGGTGATCAACAGAAGTGCTATGGGAGCAATTACGGCTCTCCCTCGTCTAACACCTAAACCAACGCTACAAGAGCACGCGCAAATTAACACCATTGCTGAGCGTGTTGATAAGTGACAGCAAGCAAAAAATAAGCTTAAAAAGCACCATATAGCGACAGTCACGGCTCTCTATTTCTATTTCTACGAAGATTTTGCCATGACTACAACCTTAGCCAATCTTCCATCGTACCATTACACGACAAATATGACAAAGCGCCGCCGACGGGTTCAACCAATGCCACTGACTGTGACGACCGTATACCTAGGGGATGCTGTGCGATCTACGTACAGACTCAGCGGTTGACCCAAGATAAGGACAAATTGCTTTCTTAACTACAACACATATTCCGAGATTCAACTTATAGAATGAACTTTTCAGATCGGTTATTATTTGAGCGGCAGGCTATCCATGATGCGACCGAAGCCCTCGTCAACTTGCCCAATGTAAATGAATCCCACATTTATCTGTCTGTGCATCTATACTGACAGCCTCAGCACAGTTAGGTAGCTCAAACAAGTGACAAAAATGCTTCGTGTTTGTGAGCAGAGTCATAGGCTTCACAAGTCTACACATGTAAAAATCACTGTCCAGTGTCCACAGGCGCATGTCACAATTACAGCAATGGCCTTGCGGACCGCAATGCTCACCCTTTCTTGTCACCTGCAACTCCTCTTTCCCTTCTCTCTGATCCATTACTAAAGTATTATTGCGCAACAAAAAGACATGGACGGGAGAGAAGAACACACACACCAAGCGCAAACTTTCAACTAAATTTATTGTGCCACTGAATCGGTTTATATGTGTGAAGCAGTATAGACTGCGCATGCGCTTACATGAACTTTTTAAAGGATTGCGTATTCGTGCAACATAGTTACGAGTCAAGTGATGCCGCCTCCAAGAAACTTAGTTCTTTTTCTGTGAGAGCCAGTGAAGGGAAACTAATGCACTTATCACCCAATTTTGCAATCATCAATGAAATGATTGCAAAATTGGGTGATAAGTGTGTTAGTTTGATAAGAGTGTTAGGCACGTAGAAGAAGCTATCAGCCGCGGGGGCAGAGTGGACGCGACGCGAAAGCGTACCACCGATGTGAAGATATCATCAATGTGGCATGAAACCGTATCATTCATCGCCGACTCCCAAATTCAACAAAATTTTTTTCTCATCCAAATTTGCTTTTTTTGATTGCCCAATAATTCGGAAAATTTTGCGGCCCGTTTCCATGCGAGAAAAATCGATCGGCGACTGTACTTATTTGCATAAAAGGTCAAATATTAATACATCGAAATTTTGATATAACGAAGCAAATTGCATATTTTACCGACTTCGTTATATCGAGGTTTAACTGTAGTTTGCTATTGCTAAAATGCTTCACCTTTTGTGCTGAATTGGCATCTTTTTTTATATTTCAGACATTTTAAATTAAAAACGATTAAGATGAACCAATCCCACTTTACAGATTACTTCGCGTGACAGACACTCCCAATAAATCTTGCTGATAACTTAGAGCTAATTAAAGAAATCTACTAACATTACTTTTCCCTTTAGGGCACATAGTGACAATTGAAGAATTGAAACTATGCGGTAGGAAAGTCGTACACATTGAGCAGAAGTCCTCAGACTAGTGCCACATTTTAGAGATAAATCTTTCAGTCTTCAAAGTGTTTCCTGAAATACACTGGCATTTCACTCCATATAGACCCACACTGTCCCAGATATATTTTTGGCACCTACACACGACACAACTACTGGCGCTACTGGTAAGCGATTCTGGAGATGACTTGTAACAAATGATTTAGGCCCTCAGCCAACGAAGTGTATATGCCGTTTCACATGCAGTTACTAAAGCGGAAAAAATCTGTGCAGGCGCCCGTGTCGTACTGCGATTGTAATGTGCTGAAGACAAACGCAATGTTCAATAACCTGGCAAGAGAGCATGAATTCATGATTGGCAGTCAGTCCTTATAATCTGTGCAAAGGTAGGTTTATGTGGGTCAATTAGTCACAGGCAGCCCGGACAATAACGAAATTTATATAACAAATGGTTTGGAGTGCGTTTGGCAGGCATTACCAACTCATGACCGGCATTTTACTGCTATTCTTGAGAAGTCTACAACCATTGCATTCTGCTGGTACTAACATATGGGGCACAAACTTGGAAGTTAGTAAAGAAGCTTAAGAAAAAGTAAGGACCATGTAATGAGCAACAGAACAAAAATTGATAGGTGTAATGTTAAGGCACAGGAAGATAATGGTGTTTATGAGAGAGAAAATTGGATTAGCCAATATTCTAGCTGAGATTAAAAGGAAGGCATGGAGTTTGGCAGGCCATGTAATGTGTAGAGCAGATAACCAGTGGGTCAATTAGAATCACAGAACGGCTGCAAAGAAGTGCAGTCGAGGATGGCAGAGCACTAGGTAGTGGGATAAAATTAGGAAATTTCCAGGCATAAGAGTCAGCTGGAGCAAGACAGAGCGAGGTAATTGGAGATCGCAGGGAGAGGCCTTCGTCCTGCAGTGGACATAAATAGGCTGATGATAATGATTAGTGTGGATATGGCCCAGCCATATAGTGGCTAAAACCACACCACAATGACAAATGGATTTTAGTTGTGCAACTCGCAAATGAATTAGTGAGCACTCACTATTCCTGAAACCTTACACCTTTGTCAATCTAAAACAAACTCCCTCCAAAAGGGGAAAAACAAGGAATAAATCGTACAAGCTGTGCCAGCCAAGAAGGCATGTTCGGGTTTTTTATTATAATGATCAACAATAAAGCGCTGCTGAAACACGTTAGAACAAAAAGTGCACAACAGTCACAAAAACAAATCTCTGGAAGATTGCAACTTACAATGGCTGCCACAACAAGCATAACAATACATAACAAGGGACAGGCAGATTAATAAAAGAAAAAGGAGTACCACCATCAAACAGGGACATGGAAAAACAGTGCACCCGATTTACTTGGATCGTCAAGAAATTCTAATTTCTCAATCTTAAAGGAACACAAGAATAAGAGTAGGAGCTAGCCACGGTAAACATACGACAGTAAAAGCAACCACTGTCAGCCACCTTTACTAGGTCATCAATACGTCATCATAAACAATTGTGTTGAAGACAATATAACGTGCTGTGCATATCACTGCCTCAGCCAGCTTCTCCACTGTGTTTTCATTACAACCAGCAAGGCTGACAGATAATATTATATTGCTAATCCATTTAAAAACTAATAAGAGGGAAAAGAAAGAGCATCATATACATAAAATATGTCTGTACTTCCAATGCATCTGTATTTCATATATATGATGCGTCAAGATACTTAAACACATCTACCAAAATTCATGCACATTTACATGGATGTAACGTAACAAGACACGGAGGGAAAACAAAAGTTCCCCTTCCTGAGAGTGAATGGGGCAATTTCACAAATGCACTCTGAAAATTTTGCCGTCATTCCTGCCTTTGTGTCGCCATAAAAATAAAGGCAGCAAATTCAGCCAACGTTGCATATTAGAAAATAATAATTAAATTGCACCACATATACAAAGTACAGTCAAACCTCGATATAATAAAGTCATACTTCTAACCAAAAACTTCAAAAATAAATAATTTCGTTATACATAGCGAGGTTTCTGCATTTCAATAGATTGGACGATTTCACTGCTTCCTCGAACTCTTCTAGTGGCCAATACGTCATAATTATGAATATATGAATAAAATCCTGAAAGAAGCCTAGGGGTAGAAAATACACGATCTTCGATGGGGCTAAGCTGGGTAAATGTAAGCAAAATTCACTAAATTGTGAATTTCGTTCACAGACGTTCATTATACCAAAGTTCAACTGCATAATGCTGAAAGTACTGTTAAATGTCACAGACATCGCGAAAAAATGGAGCACATTGTCCCAGATGCATCTCAATTAGGGAGAGCAGACACCGTTATTGACAAGCTCAACATGGATAAAGACAAGCGCAGAGCACACGGTAAGAACGCAAGGCTTTCAGCTTGGCTTCTAATGGTTGTCTTAGCAAGAAGATGACTAGTTGTGAGCGTCCAAAGCAGCATCTAATAGCATGCACGTCAACCTACAAAAGTCAACCCCCGAAAATAAGCTGCTGTACGACGTCGTTTTTGGTACACAATGCAAGCAGCACTGACACTCTGCAGAAGCTACGCATGACAGAGAGTGCAAGTTTCTAAAGCCTTGCGTTACATGAGGAGTCCGCTCGTATTAAGGCAAAGACCCAAAAGAGATGTTGGAAGTGACAGGAGTTGGCAGTTTGTTGGCTAGGATTTCCCAAAGAGACATATCAAAGATCGTCACGTGTCAGTTGCATCCGGTATCCTATGCATACATCGTGTTCTCCAGCCACTGTGGGAAAGATAGTTATGAAATCATGTATCAGAGATGAAATATGGTGAAACAGTATTCATTTCAATCTCACTGAAGCAGAAAAAGAACACAATGAACAGAATGCTAGATGTACCCAAAATCAAATATTTCATGAACGAGGAACACAACCTTTGTCTCCTTCATATAATTTTTATTTTCACCACACACCCATTTGAACATTTTAATAGTATTTCTTATAAATGGCACAAATGGCACCTTCAGATATTCACCTGTGTGCAACTCAAGGTGCACAGTGCCTATTCTTCCAGATGATGAGACGCCATTGCACCACAATGCTCAAGCAGATTACACACTTATAAAAAATCAAGAGATAGAAAATATAACTTGTGCTCAAATTATTTCACGCTGCATTCAAATATAAAATAATTGCAGTCAATAAAGTACAGCAACAGTCTTCAAGACCTTAAGTGGGGACGTGGCTTTCGAAATTAATTTCCCTATTTCTTCCCAACACACAGTACGGCGTGTCTCTCAATCGTCACAGACGCTGTTCGTAGGTGCACATTGTTTCTTTTTACGTGCAAGTCATCGCAAGCGTAGATGCCCCATCTGTCAAATCAGCGAGATTATGTATGTCTCCGCAAGGAAAGCGAGCGCCGGAGGAGGAAGGGCCCCTGGATGTGGAGAAGAGAATCTCTGCGTTCGCGCCCTTTCCATTAGTGCTTCGATGCCGCGGTGCTCACTGCGCATGTTCGCGGCATCTCTTCTTTGCATGTGTAGCAATATGCACTTTCCCTGTGGCACAACAGATGTCACACAGTCGAGATCAATGTAGCGTCCAAGACCGCGTTCACGCCCTTTCCGTTTGTGCTTCGACACCGTGGTGCTCGCTGTGCATGTTTGCGGCGTCCATACGCTTGTGCATAACCTACGTTCATGAGGTGAAACGTCACCGTAACTTTTTGCTTTTCTTTTAATGCTTAATGCCTACCCAACGAGGAAACCCGTCCGTCCATCACGTAAGACAAATCGCTATAAAGAAATTAATGTATAAAACAAAATAAATATGAAAGCAAAAAAAAAAAAATTGGGTTCCCATCCATGCTGTGAAAGTGGTGGGCCAGCGAAGCTGTGGTATAACCTGATCCAATAGACCAATCTGACGTAGCCTTGAACTGGGTCCTGCCGAGCCTGAGCACAACGCCGTTGTGCATATAGACGTTGCTGTTCCCGTCAGCCGCTCATCGTGTTCACGCTGCTCTTCAGGAGTCCTAACTATGGTGTGCCCTTTCTATAGCACTATCACAACACAAATGAAATCAATAGCTAGGCGGGTTCTTCTTTTACATATGACAGTGTAGTTATATTACTCCCTGCTTCGTATGCTACAGTTGCAGCTTCCCGGCAACTGAAGCTTATGCAACCATAATCTTTACCAGGAAACGCTTGCGGCAAACGCTAAGCGCGAAGGCGAGCTTTCTGGTTTTTTTTTTCTTCCCCACACGGCTGGCGTCGCCGCTGCGCGGATGCAAGCGCCATCTGGTGGTGCTGCAAGGAACTCAGTAGCGCACGCGGCACGCACCTCCCGCTGTGATAGGTTGAGTTTGTGGATGCAGAGATGAAGAAATCCCGGGATCCTACTCATATACAGCTTTGCTGTAACGACAAGAACCAGAAAGCTTGTGTTCGCTGTAAGCGTTTCCTGGTAAAGATTACGGTTGCATAAGCTGCAGCTGCCAGGAAGTGGCGACTGTAGCATAAGAAGCAGGGAGTGACGTAACTACACTTTTATATGCAAAAGAAGAACCTTTAGGTACAGCTGAAGGCGATGAAAGCTTTTGTGCTTTTGATATCATGAAATTAGTGGCATTAAATAACTCTGAAGTTGCTGTTTCCCAGGCGACTCTTGTGCTGTTTCTAGATGTTTTAGGCGAAGGCAGCCAAGAGAAAGCTTCGTCAGTGAAGCCCAGACTTAAAGGGGCCCTGAACCACTCCTCGGGCTTGGTGAAATAACATAGTCCGCGGGTAGCATACGCTGCTGTGAACATCTCAGCCAAGTTTTGCTGTCGTAGGCAGTGCGTGGAGCGCGCAAGCAGAGCGCTAAGTCACCTTTCTCTCAAACGCTCTTGTTTCACCAGAAGCCATGATCCTCACTCTCTTCTGTGTGCATTATTGCGTAATAAAGCACATTCCAATACGCGGCTGCTATTGGTCGCTGCGGTCGGCTACACCGCGGCCGCTGCGAGGTGCCGCCACGAGTCCACTAGCTGCTCGCTGTGGACAACCACATTTGGCTTACGTTTAGCGCGTCGTAGGCACAAAAATCGGAAGTCGTGACGTCTACGTTAACATCCAAAATGAAATTTGAACTGTGCCCCACAGTGACATTTCGAAGGCGGTGCGTTGTGGCCCCGCCCCACTCCACTATAGCCTTCGCAGTGCAAGGCGTTGAAGGAGGAAGGGGAGCCCAGCAGAGGCCATGTTTGAGTGTCAATAACTCCGCTTCTGCTGAACTCATTGAAGTATTTTTGCGGCAAAGTATTTCTGAAATAGCCTATTTTCACTTCAAATGTCTTTCTCCACTTCGATAAAAAGTGGTTCAGGGCCCCTTTAAATAAATTTGGTTACATTGGGGCAGACACTATTCCTGTAACTCTGACATTTCTATCCTGAGCCAAACTCATCAATAATAACAGTGAGCATTTGCTTTCAACTCTTCTAAAAATACAGCTGACAAGTTGACAAGATTATTTGGATTACTGTCCAAATCACAGCTTGTACAGGTTGGATTCTAACTGGTTTTTATTGCCTTAACAGCATATGAAATGAAATGGGAGAATGACCCAATTAAACCAGTTGAGCATTATGTTATGTAGTCGAGTACACCAACAACTGAAAATAGCAAATGCAAAGTACTTAAAGTTACAAAGGATGCAAACACCTACCTCATCAATTGTAAACACTGCACTTCCAATATTCCTTGTGTCTTTCTCCTTGAACACCTCTGAAAGTTTTCCAAGAAATTTTGATCAGAAGAAGCGAACCACACACATTAAACAGCGCATAATAGTCCCCTTCCCAAGTCCCCTCCTTCCCCCCTACACTTCTCTTTTCAGGGCATAGGGCCCCACCATCATGCATATGAGCAATGAAAGGAAGCGAACACCAAATCTCATGAAGTGTTCCCGTAAACAGGCTTCTCCACACATTAAGATGCAAAGTGGCACAGCCCGGTGCAACAGCAGCAGCGGGGAGATGTCAGTAAGAGCCTGATTTCTTTGTTAGATCGTATCGCGCCTGGTTGGTAAGGAGGAGCTGAACACAGACAACTGATAGATCCAACAGCTCGTTCTATCACTCTGATACTAACCAATCAGTTCAGGAGTAGCCTATTTTTTGGTCCACAACAGGTCTAATGCCTCTCCTCTCACAAATATCCAATCACACCTGTCCTGTGTCAAACAAAACCATCTTATGCCTGCAATTTCCTAATCTCATCACATCATCTACTCTTCTACTGCCTTCAGCCAAGTTTTAATTCCCTTGACACCAATTACATCACTAAGCAGACCACGGGTTACCTGCTCTATATGCATTACCTGTACAGCTTCACTTCTACCTGTTAACCGCAACTACAACACTATGTTTCATTCCCAATCTGCACTGCCATCTTGATGCTACTCCTGTCGATTTCTTTTCTATTGCTTGCTACGCTGCTCCTAGCTTCCTTTTAAGTTCTTTCTTGTCATCCTCCAAGTTTCAACCCTGGATGCGTGCATCTCCTTTATTTATTTAAGACCTTGACATAGGCACAAAGTCATGGCAACACTTTACTTTGTGGAGTGGGAGGGGGGCAGGGAGTAGCTAGTTCCCAACGAAGAACAAAAATGTTGCGCAGAAATGTTAAGTGCCACTGTGTTCTTGTCCCTATGTTCACTGCACCACTTTTCGTTTTCCCAAAATTATGCTTGGGGTCGCGTTACACTCTCACAAACACAGCACAATACCATATCAGCACACAGATGTGCAAGTAAAATTTGCAAAATAATTCATAAAAGCATCACTAGGAACATGACTTACTAAGAGACCCTGTGCATGGAAAGAAAGAAATATTGCATGAGAGAATGCAATTAGCACAATAAATTTGGTACTTCGCAAAGGTTTCTCAAACAAACCAGAAGTTCCACATGCAGTGTGAAGACAGAGCTCGACGGAGAGAGAAGCAATGCAACTAGAAAGATACCTCGCATGGCAGAGGAGTTTTGTTATGAATTAATAGTCAAGAAATAAATAAACAATCACACATGCCATTTTTTATCATACTATAGCTTCATTAAATTCTATTTGTAACCTCAGTTCTATAAAATACTAGGCGACAATAACATTTAGAAACCAAACATTTCATGGGAAACAGTGCCTTGTCTGCGAGAACACCAAAGTTTCAAAGTAAATTAAACTTCATAAATGATGTGTATGTAATTTGGAGACCTATGTCCATATGCTGACTGGTCACTAACCTGTTGCAGCTCCTATTTTTTTTTATTAGAAGGAGTAAACGTGACTTGGAAAATGAGAGCAACGCATTGAACCCAAATATCTGGGACTATAACTTACTGTGTTGATGAAAAACATCTGCAAGTTTGACCAATAGCAAGGAAGAGTGTCACATGCAGTACAGGTACTCTATATTGTTTGCAGAAAACATCAAGTACGTACTGCTGGCATTGCTCCTAATACTGATCTGAACACTAAATTAGATCATGTCTGCATCTGTGAGTGCTAATTATTTGCCATCTTAATATATATGCATTCTCAGAAAGCACGGAGTTATACATCCATATGTTGACAAAGCCTGCCACACAAATATGGTGCCCAGTAAAAACATATACTAACACTTCCATCCACAGTCAATAATTCAGCATATATAGGTACAAAAATATATTTTTCTACAGCTTTTGTTATGGGTCTCGTCAGGATTCCATATCATAGCGCATCAATGAACATAAATGCAGTATGAAACAGATATAATTACTAGACATGGAATGCTTCAGTGATGTATGGTTTGACTGAAAACAAAAAGGCAAATTCTATTTTCCAAGCCTCGCAGTATTCTCTTCCAAAACCTGTTGCATACCAGAATGGCAGGTTTCAATAATAGAGACATAACGGCCGTGCGGTTTGACATATCTCACCTATCATGGTCCTCAGCTTAACAGCACAACCAATGAAGTCCTCGAAAGCAATGTTTCCATCGTCGTTGCCGTACCGTAGGACCAGAGCTTTGAGAATATGCTGGTTCACTTGGTATCCTATGCAGGGCAACAGACCAGACAATTTTAAATGAATACAATGGACTTGTATATATCGTAGAGGCATTTGAATAGTGAAATTTTCTAATATATTAGAATGTGAATATGTCAAAATTTTGGTTTGTGTGCTCACCAAGATGATCCATCAAATGCAAAAACATCTTGGGAACTCTTACAATTGGACATGCTGCAATTTGTAATAGTATATGTAAAATACTTTATTAAAACCAGTTGCAAAATAGGCAGCTGGATGTTTGCTCTCAAGGTCATTATGCCATCTTGTAGTGGGTTCACTTCTTTCATTGTTTTTTCTATGCTTTACATTATATTTTCCAAATAGCTGGATAGGTGTCTTCCAAGTATGCTAGACATGAAATAGATGATGTTCCTGCAGAGAGTTCTTGCATGGAGTCCACATCATGTAAACTTGACAAAACTCACTGAATAATTAAAAATACTTAATCTGTTCTGCAGCTGTATGCTTTTCACAATTCGGAAGATGCAAGAAATGTGGTGAAACTAAAATTTAAATGCACAGAATTATTTGGTGCCTGAAGAGGTTTAAAGAAAACATAGAAAGAACATAAATTCAATGCAAAAGTGGTGAACATAGTGAAGTCTACTCAAAAATATTTTGTCTAAATTGAAGCGAAAAATCTGGAGGCAACCTAGGGAAGAAACATTTTTGATCAGGTAGCTATTGCAAGCTGTCAAGGGAAAAAATGAAGAGAAAGCACTCCTCCACGCATAACCTCCGAAACTAGTGCCTCTCACTATTGGCTGAGTATTTCCTACAAAGATGGATCAAAGACACACATTTGAGCAGCCGTGTATGTGTGTGTGTGTGTGTGTGTGTGTTCGTGCATTTGTGCATGTGTTCGTGTGTGTGCATGTGCATGCATGCGTTCGTGCATGTGTGTGTGTTCTTTTTTACCCAATAGGCACTGACAATTCTGATCCCGCATTAAGTCAGCAACAGATGTATATATTAGAAACATTCAAGTGCCCAATTCGCTAATCAAGCTGTCACTGAAGTAACAGACTATTCAATTCAGATTTCGAAAATTCTAATGTTTGCAGACCCTTAGCATACAGTGAACCTGGTTCAATGCAAAAACATATCGGCATGATGACCAAGTGAATTTGTAATTGCCACTTTAATTCAATAGCAATGACGTACAACAAAAAAATTTCGTACCTTCAGCCCCTTTTCTGCTTACGTAAGTGTGGTTTCACATTTTTTTTTTTTTTTTTTCATAGATCACAACACAATAAAAGCAGTGTTCCCCTCAGTTGCGATACTTTTGCTACGGTGTAATGAACAATAGACCTGTACTTACATATTGCTAAATTATGCCAGTGGCACCAACAGTCATTACATATTATACTTGCATATAGATGCCATGGTATGTCATCATGAAGGTTAATGAAAATATCCATGCTGTTTTTCATAAGCAGATGTAACGAAACACACCTCAGTAAAAGTTACTGTCCTCGCCATCAGTATTTAAAACCACAAAAACACAAATTAACACTCTCTTTAAATAAATATGGAAGGCGACTTAGGGATGTTACGGTTATACAACTATTTCGCATCAGCAAGCTTTAGACGCAGTCCTGAATTAGGTACTCACCGGCGGAATTCAAGGCAGCCCTCAGCTCGAACGTGTTCAAAAAGCCTGATCCATCTTTGTCAAATGCAGTGAAGACATTCTAAAATGAAAAATGGAGTGCACCAGAATTAATCATAAAGTGAATAACACTTCTGATGTCATAAAATAAGTGCATCCTGGTAAACATTACTTTCTGGCATATTCCACAACTACTCAACACCAGCTGTCGAGCAGCTGCTTTGTTCTATCGATGTCTCGGTAATGACAATGATGATCAAAGACAATGCCTCTGTATTGGTGTAATGTCAAGTACAATGGTTTTGGTGTAATGGCAAATATTACCTCCCTTGCCAAAGTGAGGCTGAGGATTTTGGAACAAAAAAAGCCTCAACTTTGATTTGAATAATTACGATAATAAATTATTCAGTCCCTTTAACAGCAGACCATACTGTAGATTGGTGCCGTATGTAATTGAATGTACACTGACACCTTTCTTATAAAAAGAAAAAAAGAAAGAAACGAATGTCTGGGGTCGGCTTAGATTTGAGGATGCAGTTCGGCTGCAACCACCAGACACTGCCGACCCCAGAAAGGCCGATCCCACGAGGTGGAAAAAGATATTGCAGATTTTATGCCGACACAAACAGAACTGGAAATGCCTACAATGACAGAAATCATACAGGCAAATGCTAAGGAAGCTGCAAACATGCAAGGCATCGCTCGAAACAAGTTGAGACACCTGTCTACTTTGACATGCCTTCGACATGTCTCCACCCTGCGACATGTCTACTTCACTTAGGTAGTGAACTGGGTCATGCTGGCATGGTAATGATAGTCTGATACTGCCGGCATTCTGAAAGTGCAACATCTCGATGTTGCATGTAATTGTTTTCGCAGTCACATATATATATACATATATATTTTTGGCTTACTTTTGAGAAAAGCTTTTATGTTATTTTACTTTATTTTTATTTTCTGAACTTTAGAATTCCAGGGGTCGCCATAGAATCGAAGCCAACTCAGATTAAAATAAATGCGGTAATACACAGTCCGATGTCACATGTTTCACAACGACATCGCTGCTGCAAACCGTGCCAATAGTAGTAGTCTACACCGGGGTGAATGGCAAAAATGGTAAGAAAGATGTGTTTGCACCACGACAAACCCACTCAGCCGCAAAATGAAATAAAAAGACAGGGAGGTGATAAAAATATTCTGCAATAGAAGCAGGGTTGAGGAGATACAGCCACCGAACTTCCTCCTAAATTTCATAGGAAAAATCCACAATTAAACTATCCTTGGCAGTAGAGCGAGAAAGCGGCAAGTGCTATTGTTGTCATGCTGTGCTAGCAAACTCGTTGCACACATGCTCTGAATGTGGTGAAATCAGTCTTTGTGGTTGCAACAGTATTGGAGTTTAAAAAGAAATGGTGCTAAGAAATATAGAAAGGAGAGAACATTTTAACTGCAGCAAGAACATGCACAACAAATACAAAAAACATAGATACTGAGCGTTCTTCACAAAACGCACCTTCCAGGTCCTAACTAGGATCCAGAGAGCTCTGAACTCATCCAGTCCAAGTTTTCCTGAATGGTCATCCTAAGCGTGGAACAAAGAGTCAAGGAAAATGGCAAGCTGCTGCCAAAATAATCACTTGACTGCTGCTGTAAAACATCATAGAAGTTGCTCTCCTGACACAGCAACCTTGCAAGAGTAAATATAGGGCAAGACCACCAAGCCTTTTGGCTTGAACCAGATAGAGTGAGGTGTTAATGTACACCAAATGAGTGAATGTGTCTTGCCTAGGTAGGGCTCACATCTAATGTGCTTGAGTGCCTGTTCTAATGTGAATGCGAATTCAATGTGAATGAGTAACTGATCTAGTGAAAATGAGTGCCTGTACATCTAATGTGATTGGTGCATATGCCACATTGCTATTTTAAAATTGCAAAGACTAATTAAGATGACAAAGACTAATCTAGAGATAGCTACATGCAACACTGCTAAGTTAAAATGACAGCAAGTCTAGCCACCTACAGTGCCATATGCACTCTGGGCATCTTGCAAGTACATTGAATGGAGACATTTGGTGACTGCAAAAGGCAAAAGAGTGTCCCGTTCCTGTCACTCTCTTGCTGTCATGGCTGCTGCGACAACTGGCCACACTTGTGTCCTATGAGACTGGCTGTTGCATATTAATTCCACCTTGTCCGTGCCTTGTTCCGTGCTTTGACAGCACTAGCTTATCTTATTGAGCTGGTTTCTATGAGAACCTTCATCAATTCTCTTCATGATTCATGAAGTAGTCCTATGCTAAAGTCATCTTGCACAGTGTAGTCCAGTGATCTAGTTCCATATATACATTGGAAGGTACGTGCTCCACCTAATACACTAGGCCTTCCTAAAGGCACGTGATTATGCTTGTGCCCAAACAAAAACTATTCCATAAATGATTATTAACAGATGTGCTTCACTGGTATGTCATAACCAAACTATGTTACGATTACCCTTACTTCTTCTGTGGCTCAAGTTTTCTCTAGTTTTTTGGCAGTCAACGTATCCCAAAATAAGTCAAGCCTTGGTCCAGACATAATAGTTCTAGACCAAGATGTTTAGACAGGTGCCGAGCATCTATGTTAGTTGTATAGATAAATGTAGCCATTGGCTTCTTTGTAGAGAAAGTTCATGAACATTTCTTTTGCTCCAAAAAAAGTGCAACATATGATATGTTCCGTAATACTTTAATGTACAATTGCAAAAAGGATACGTCCATGAGTGCAACCATGCTCCGGCACACATCCAGAGAAAACTGCTCGGACCGAATCTCTGAAAACAGAAAATTACAAAAGTAAGCAAGACAAAAAAAAAAAAAAAAAAAAATGTGTGCACTCGTTTTAAAATTACCCAGGGGACAAGAACTGCTCATCAGTATTATTTCACATACTTTTTAGCAAAGTTCAGGCAAAACGAGCTTGTATTGGGATGCAGTAAGAGGCTATGTGGTGACTAATAGTTGCACCATCAATTATTTCTAAATCTAATAATGCATTCAGAAAATAATGGAAATTGGTTAAGGAGGTGGTTTTAACAAATTAGCACACTCCCAAGGCAATGCACACTCAGACATATGCACAAAAACCCAAGTCTGAACGGAAACCAGGATAACCACAAGGCAATGTTACAGGTAATTGTTAAAACATTATGCACATTTCCTGCAACTATTAGCTGCCACAAGGCGCAGTAACTGTACACACATCTCTCTTGAAACAGGTCCCAACAAAACACTATCAACACACTATCAACAGAATGCTGTAGTATTATAATCCATGCTATGATTTCGTGTACAGAACATAATGCCAATTTAATTCTTTCCATACCATGGGAAAACAGGTGTTTTTTGTAGGTTACCGCAGATGTTTTTTGCTAACGGAACTACTGCACTCAATATTTAATGTAATACATAAACAGAAAGGAAAATGAATGCACTTTTCACGCATAAAAGTTTTATTAACGAGATCTATGTCATAAAAGAAGATATAAATTGTTAAAATCAAGATTGTGCAATAAAATTGAACAAAGTTTGTAAAGACACGCTTGTACCTACTAAGAAAAAAAATGATACGAAAATTATGAGATATACAAAATGTATTGCCATCTACTAGGCACTATCTCCGAAAAAATCAAAATTTTTCATTGAACAGATATTCCGCTACAAAAATTTAACTGCAAGCACTACAGTTGGGCATGCCGGGCTGCGGCCGCCAATGTTCCGGGCTGGTTTGCGTCGTCGTTGCTTTCAGACTCAAAGTCCGACGAAAAGTCAGCGTCCTCCGACTCACTGCTATTCGATGTATCGATAAGATCAGCCACAGAGGCAGCGGAATCACAATATTTGTGATCTCCAAAAGCGCGCGCGTCATTTCCAAAGCTGGACATCTTTGCGTTCTGCTTTGACGATCGCGAAACTTCGGAGCACGTTTAAAGACCACCGCTTGGTGGGGAAAAAGCGAACTGCTTAGGAAACAAAAATATAGTCCGATGGCGCAGTGTGTCCGTGAGCGGCGCGGAAGGTCTCGAAAGCGGCGTTTCAAACCATCGATAGTGGGCAGCCATTTTTTAGTTCTCCTTTGACGATGGCGAAACTTCGGAGCGCGTTTAAAAATCACTGCCTTGCGGGAAAAAAGCGCACTGCTTAGAAAACTAAAATATAGTTCTCCTTCACGTCCGATGGCACAGTATGTCCGTGAGCGGCATGGAAGGTCTCGAAGCTTTTTCTTTTCTTTCTTTCTCTGGGTTTACTAAAGGCAAATTCGGTACATGCGGCGTTTCAAACCATCGAAAGAGGGCTAACCATGCCCAGTGGGCGCGGTACGGAAAGATTTAATAGGTACATACAAATTAGTCATTAAACCAGAAAGCATCTACCAGTCTGAAGCATCAGAATACTGTTGGTGAATACAAGTGCCAGTATGAATGGTTGATGGACATCCTTCAAGTTCAATAGTTAGTATATTTTCAAATATAATGAAAAAATAATGCTACTTCTTACAGGACTCTGAGAGCGAATCAGTTGAAGACCATGTAATCTGCCAATTACAGTTGGCACTGTGCGTTTAAATACATGCGGAAATTGTGTAAAAGATACACAAGACTCACTATAGTGAGTTACTTGGCTTGGAAAAGAAAAAAGACAAACACCAATATGCCACCTTAACTTGCTCATAAAAATGTGGCCCGACATATTGGAAGACTATAAAAATTTTACAGCCCCCGCTGCTAATGCTCGAGTTGATGTCTAGCAACAATAATTGCGCCAAACGCGTGTACCGAAAAGGTAGATCCTAGAACTGAGAGAAAGTTGTGCCATGTCACCTTTAGGCATCATAGTTAACTGAAACACGGCTAGAGCACACAACTCGCACACACACACACATACACACAATACTCGAAGCCAACGTCAAGAGGGGAGCGAGACGAACAGGCGATTCGGGTGGGCCAAAATATTTTGAAAAAATTAGCGGAAACAAGACTGAAGGATGACAGCCCATGCACACAACACACTGCAGAAGGTCTGCCCGCTTACCGTCGTCATCACCGTTTTCCTGGGGAGCTGAGCGGCGCAATGGGCGTTCGTGAGAGCCCAAAACGAGCGTGGGGAGACGATGGAGAAGGGGAGGTTTTGCAACAAAACAGCGAGAAAAACAACACAGTTTCACTCTTCACTTAGACTCACACACGATTTTCGCTCGACTTTTTGCAATAAACTGAAAGGAGTCTATATTTGAGCTTGATTTCACTCTTGGTGTTTCTTGATAGGGAGCAATAAATAAAACATGCCACAAAAACTATACTCTGTACTAAAGTTGACCAAAACGCACCTAAGGAAATTATATATAAGCCATGGACAGAGTGAGCTATCATGAACAAAACAAAAACAGACTGTGAACACGCCTCAAGGCAATGGATGATACATTGCAGCCGACAGTTTGTAGATGACTGGGCCGGTGATGAAGATATGGACAGTGGCATTTTAACCAACTTCAGGATTTCCAGGTGCAGTTATCAAAAATAAATGGAGTAACTGACTTCACAGTCACTAAGCTAGCCATGGTCAATATCATTTCATGTGTTGCAATGACACAATGTGACAAAGTAATTGATTTTTACTAATATATAACATGTTATAGACTTATTGGTACTATGAGCCTTTGTTAATTTTCCACTAAAATTAATAATGACTGCACCATGTGTCAGCCCCTTTAGAGATTTCAAGGTGAATGCCAACAGAGCCAGTCCAGCATTTCAGATGTGCTTGGAGCATAGCTCTACCACTAAATGCACAGAGTTATGCAAAGCCATAGAAGAGAGAAAGAGGAAGGAAAAGCGCGGCGCGAAGCGTACGAGAGTGGAGGTGCTGCAGGGAAGCGGTGCCAGTGCTCCCAAGCAGAGTTTGTGACTCGCCCGAAGCAGGCAACAAGCATGTCATTGGTACTGCATTTTCCAATTTTCTTGGACAATGGGCCTAACGGTCACATTTGTGCTTGGCATGTGTCTCTGTGTGTGCACGTGCAAAGAAGAACCATACAAGGACTTACATTGTGAGCTAAAGCAGTCAAGACACTTAAGCAACTGGCGCCAATCGCAATCTTGCTCAGGCGGTGGTGGCTTTGACACCGTGCGGCACACTGCTACAACGGAAAACCAAGGAGGACAGGCGCACGGGAGGAGAGTGTATACGTGTGCTGTGCTAGACAGCCTAGACACTCAACTTGACAAACTAAAAAAAAAGTACCAAAGAAAAGAGTGAACGTGTCTACACATAACATCATAGAAGTGAAAAACATGCTTGTGCTATGCATGCCACAAGAGCATGCTGTTGGGAGGCGAAATAAATGCAATTGTGTTTGCTGTGACACGTGACCTGTCCCAAACACAATATTAGCAGCAAACAGGTACCACATTTACAAGCCTGCATTTTTGTGGTACTGCTCTAACTCGTTTCTCAAGATCTGCACGAGGTGTCAACGTTTCAAACTATGCAGTAATTCAGTGTTCAGGTATGGAGAAAAGCTACGCACAATAACATTTTTGTCAAGCATATTACTAACGTATCCATTTTGTCAAGTACGATACTCCTGATAAGCAATGACTGGGACATTCAGAATAAATGTGAAGGTCCCTGCCAATGTGAATAAGCCATGATTCTACAACATCACAATCATCGCAAGTTCGGAAGTCTTGTTCATAATAGATGTTCAATTTTCCTGCTCGCACAGCAGTCATTTTTAAGCTTGTAAACCATGAAAATGTAAAGGTTAAATGGTCGTTAAAAAAAATTCAAACCAAGAAAACAGCAAGCAGGTTGTTAGGATAGGATGCAGGTCAACACGAGTGCATCGCATTGCCACAGTGATGTTTAGTGCAAATCTGAGTGTGCAATCCTTGGCAAGCAGGGTCACAAAGGGTTTAGAATATGAGATGCAAATCGCTAAAGGTTAAGCTACAATGGACTACCGATAAAACAAAGACTGATAAGACAAAACACATTATAAATGTGCAATTCCATCAATCATGCATACTATTATGTGGTTTAAAGGAGTACTGAAAGGAGATTTTCGACTTGTTATATACTGGAAAGAGTCAGAGTGCCCTAAATAATTCTCCATGATTTACTTAGTCCTATGAAAAAGCTTCAGTTTCGATACCCATGTGCCAGAATGTCATGGCTTCCATCCATTCCTGCGATCACTGTGGCTTGCACACGTAAGTGCAGCCAGGAGAAATATGCACAGCACTTGTGTTTATTATTATTACTTTTTTTTATGAATGTCATCATACCTAGCCTTATTGCTATGTGACATCAGCAGATTTTCCCCAGTGTCATGATGTCATGATGCTACTGACGACACCAGGTCTGGCATTTTGAGACCAACCTTAGTATCAAATCAAAATAACCTTTTGTTTACCAACATTTATACTTGTCAAATGCCATCCTTTTGCAGATGAGAACCTCCAGGTCAAGTCTCTACTACTTCGAATATATGTGTCAGTACTCCTTTAACTAGACAGGATCCAAAAGTTCAAGTCACACCCAAGTCAAGCTGATTAATAAGGTGGTGCATGGTACGAGCTATCAGTAGTCCACTGCACATGGTGCATACTCATGTCGTCAGTCATACTCGCTAGAATGCCACGTCCTCTCTTTGAAAATTTGTAAATTGTAACAAATGCTGGAAGACAGTAGCGAGAAAGCAAAAGCAGTGAGGTTGTTCTCCTATAAGAGAGCCTGAGTGATTCCCCTCTAATCTATATATAGCCCGAATAAATTTACGGAACTTTATGGCTAGAAAATTTCAGTACTACTACTAGAGTTAAATATCATATCTTGTGTGGTTCTTTTGGTTTCTTTGTGTGGCAGTTATGATTCAGTCATTTCAACCATGTTCTTCCATGTTGAAAACTAGTGCTATGGAAAATTTTGTTACTTGTCTAATTGTATTAGGTGAAGACGAACTACTGAGCTGCCAATCTTGTCCTTTACTTAGGAAGGGGATACAATTCTTTGGCAAATACTAGCGACCTCTGTGTACACATTCATGCACAGCTCTTGACAAAATAAAACATTACTATGTCAAAACACTGCTTGAAACATTTCTGACAGCAGCATTTGTAAACATCTTGAGAGCGATGTTTGGTCATAAAAATTGGTATTGAAAACTGCTTTTCAAAGCTTTTGGCCATAGCACTTGTTAACTTTTTGTATATTACAATTTGCTTGTGACAACTATGATCAGAACACGTATTAAACATTTTTGCCCACAATTAAATATTTGCATACCATTGTATAGTTACAACAATTAGCATCAACATCTGCTTTTCAATATTTCTGGCCCTAGTGACTGTCAACCAACTGTATCACAAAATGTTCAGAAGTTAGGGCTTGTTGGTATGACACCATAGCTAAAATTGATGATCAGTGCAAAAAATTGCAAGAGGACGGCATTAACAGAGATCATCAGAAAATTACTGTATCACTGTTTTGTCAAGACAACTAGCATCAAAAGCTGCTTTTAAAGAACAGTTTTATAACTTTTGGTACTAAAACGTGCATTCCAGGGAAGTGTGACTGATACCACATGAAAATGTTCGTAGCTATGCAGCGCATGGCTTGTGACAAACTGCGACACGCATCGCAGCTGTTGGTGAGCAGTGAAGAAAGGAAAACTGTTGGTTAATGCAACATGGTGCCAAGCACATCATGAATGACCAATAAGGCACCACTCAAAGTGGCAGAACTCTCCAGTCACAAGATCAACCTAGGCCAGAATAATGTAAGGATTCTTTTCACTTGATTCTATTCGTTTCTAATCATTTATCGTTCAGAGGCAACTGATTTCAGTGATAATGTGGCCAGAGCACAACTAGGACCACTGGCAAAGTGCAAAAAGAGATAGCACAGGAATAGAATCATTACATTACCATGGCCTTGATCATGATGCACTAAGACAATGCTAAAAAAATGCATGTGCATGTGCAGTCGACTTGCAGTAATTCAAACTCAAGTAATTTGTAAGGCCGCCTAAGTTCGAGTAAATTTCAAGAGTGGTGTGTTACATTTTTAATGTATTCTAACACAGACATCTCAATTAAATAAACTTATTGTTTTCTCACACAAACAACTAATAAAACAATCTGGCTCCTACAAAGATGGCTGAAATGCCATCTTTGAATATGCATGGCTGAAGAAACATGAACTTCAGTCCCATTTGCATACTTAGTGCGTGGTCGTTCAATTATGGCTAGCGTGCAAAATTTTGTTCTGATACCTAACATGTTTACACGGTGATACAAGTGTCTCAACTATTGAGGACTGCTGAGTGCCAATGTTTTCCAGAAAAACATTGTTGGCATTCCATCTGCAAACTGATCTTGCTTGGCATTATGGAGAATAAGAAAATAAAACAAAAATCAAGCTTTGCACATTATCTGTCAATGTAGTTAACCAAAGTTTTTGTCTTAGACCATATTTTATTGCATTATTGATAATTAACCCTCCCAAGGAGTTCAGACTGAATCACGTTATTGCTGCAAGTTTGAATGAAAGCAAGTCGACTGAAATCTACACAAAGAGTGCACAAGACCAAATGAAAGTGTTAAAACCAGGGCTGCAGTGTTAACATGTAAATAATAAAACAACTATCGAAACACTCCATCTTCTTAAAGGTCAAGCATTTGACAAAAGAAAGAAAGAGTCGAAGGTACTCAGCATTGACCTTCAATCGACAGTTGCGCAGCAAAGGTTACTGGATTCTCATGTTCAACACAATTCTATCAAGCAACTTTTTATAGCTCCAGTGTAAAAGTTAAGCACTCTATGTGTGGCACACTTTCATGGAAGCAGAGAAAAGCAACGCCAGTCTACTCTAGCTTAAAGCTTGTCCTTGTAACCTTACCTGCATTTGCTTAAACGTTCGAAAGTGTTACAAATTCAATGCTTAGTTCAAAAGTCAGAGACGAACATGTAGAACTTTTCTTTGGAGTCTGCCCATAAGAAATAATATGCACCGGCGCAGCAGTTCTACTCACAACCCTGGTTCCAACAACTTTCAAGCATTGAAGAAATGAAAGATACCCAAGATATGCCAGTAAACAAAAAATGTTTAAGATTTGTCCTGTAGTAAAGGCTGTAAGAATATCACGAAGAACTTAATGTTTAAGTTTACAGTATGTAATTAAACATATAAGCACATGGTGCTTATAAACCTTGAATAAAATGTCATGGTTTCATAACTTCAGTTTTAGTTCTACTCAACATGTGAATGAGTGCCAATATAGCAACAATATTTAGCTAAAATATACTCTTCTCATGCCAATGCGATATCAATCAGTTCTGAATTCTGCAATGATTACAGGCACTACATAGCTTATACTGAATTGAATGTGCCTCACTGAACTTTATGGTGCACAAGATTATGTTGGTAATCTTAGTAAAAGCCAGACGAGAGCACGATGATAATGAAAGAACAAAGCTAAATAACTGTTCCGAGGTAAATGAACATAAAAATTGTGTATATGGCAAAGTATAAATATGTTGCATAATGCAAAGTTCAACGCTGCTGCAAAACAAACTGGAAACAGCATGGGGCAACCTTTGCGGAAGACCATATTGAGGATCTTCTGGAGTTCATAGCTGTTCACTTCCATGTCATCACCAGCAATCTTGGCAAACAGTGCTCGCAATTGCTGAGCACGATCAGAACTGGGGTCCTCTTCTTTCGCACGAACCTGGGATCACATTGCAATCAATGTCACCATGCACTCCTTTTAAGCGAAAGACACTAAAGAGCAACATTAAATTATTTCAGAGCCATTAAATATTCTTTGAAGACTCTGTTCTCATTTATTTGGCACGAGAGGCCTTGATTACTAACAGAGAAAACAAACCAAAGTTTCACTTTCTCAATTTCGTTCAAGAACTGCAATGCTAGTTCAAGTTACATCACGATTTTCACATACTGGCCTGTTTCTGTGGGAAGGAAGTTCTCAAAACTCATGATCAATCAATAAAGCAATCAACCAAGAGGTTTTACTTCCAACAGTTTTGATGGGGAACATCCAAGCAAAAGGCGGCTCAGACAGCATGAAAGTGCATGAGGGCCTGTAAATAGACTGCCTTTGGTTTGTTTAAAATGCAATACGAGTCTTGTTTATCTATGAAATGTTAGTTAGTCCCAAGCAAACATTGTACAAATCCATCGTGTCACGGGCTAGTGTGGGGGACTTTGATGGCATCACCACCTGTCTTCTGCTTTTCCAACTTCACTAGCTTACCAACAGTTTGTGGTTAAGACTGACGTTATCAGTGTCCCAGAAGCAATTTTATCAATATAGCTTGACTTGGCATTCCAGCAAAGACTGAACTTATTTTTTTTAACGTGCTATAGAAATAAAAAGATTATTATGTTTGGGGGGGGGGGGGGTACACTTAGATATTATTTTCACTGGACTTCAAATTTATGTGATAATGACTGATTAACTGACTACAGCTGGCTCACTAGTTAGTTCATCTCATCTGTTTAAATTAGTTACTTTAGGTTACACTTAGCAATTACACAATTGAAGCTGGTCAATGCTCAAGGCGTGTCAACTTAGTAGGCATCCTGAGGTGGCTAACTATTTGGAGATGCTTGTCCCCAAAATCTGCCACAATATACAGTGACCTATACTTTTATTCTAACAACGTTCAAAGAAGATTTTGCACTTACGGATAATACTTTCACTGTAAACTCCAAGCAAGATCTAATGTTTTGGTCCACATCATTCTGTGAAGCACTTGGCATCTTTGCTTACCTGGTTCGGCCAGGGGAAAAGACGTACATGTTTCTCTGCCTCTTGGCAACTAGGAAACTGGACAAACCAGTGAAGCAACAATACCGAGTGTTTCACTGAATGATGCAAGCCAGCGGTATACATATTCCTTATTGCAGGACAGAGTATGGGTGTTAAAGAGTTAAATATCAACTACCAGCAGTGCTCAATAAGTTACACCTGTGTAACGCTATGGGGACATTCACAGGAACACCATGAAAGGGAATATTGTCATCCACCCTACTGCAGCATAAAGCTACAAATGAAACGGAGCCACCAAAGCTATGAGTAATTGATTTCATCATGCATGCGAAGAATTTGTAATTGTATTTATAATCATGTTCAGCAAGTTGTAGAGAGTCGTTTGCATGTTTGTATTACCGCCAACATTTCAATGCATATCTGCACTTGTTTGCTGTAATTAAGCTGTATTATCTGTTCTTGCTTGTGGGGAGCGAGGTGCCTTCCCTCACCTCGTCCCCCCAGCTCGCGCGTGGTGCTTAGCTCGATCTCAGGGAACCGCCGCCGTTCCGGCAACATGACGGACATGAGCGCACCGTAACTACTTTCCCGTGCAAACCGTGCTTCTCCTCCCCCCCCTCTGGGATTGGACTTGCCCCGCGAGAACACGTCACTGGGACGCGCCCCGATTGGCCTCCCGAGTGGCGGCCCCCGGGCACCCTCTCCACCCGAGCTCTCATCCGCTGAGCGCTTCCTTGCAGCAGCAGATGCTCAAAGGCCCGCAACAAGGTGGTTACATGAGACCTTTGTTCTCGTGACTCCTCATTCTCGCGCTTGGCGGACTGCTACCCGGTTAGCCCTAGTGTAGCGGGCGCGCATACTCGATCGGTCTTACGGTGAGCCTTGGCCTGTAAGCGCCGTGACTGTTGTACTGTGCTGTATCTTGGGTGAATAAACCCGTGTTTGTTGGTGAACTGACTCCGGCACCTTCTCTGCACCATGTCGGAGAGTCGACGAACCCTGCCGTAGCGCCTTTGTGCGTTACAGAGTGGAGGAGCGTCGTGCCCTTTCCTCACCGTCGCTCATAGGGAAAGCCTTGTGCAAACCCATCTCCACATGCTGCTGCCACCGCCTGTTCATCACACAGGGGCCTGGTTCCCCACAACCCAAAGTCTGTGTTGGTTTTTCAACTGTGCTTCTTGTATCTATGAAGTTGCAAAATATAGCCAATATAAAATCCTGCATTCTTGTTGAACAATTTGAGTGAAAAAGTTGTGGCAAATGCAAGAGCTTCTTTTAATGTTCTTACAATAAAAACACTTGTCCCTGTTCATGATTATGAAGTGAATTCTGGCTCTTCATTCAGTTAATGATGCCTGCACCATATTACCAAAAAAAAATACAGTCACAGACAAACTCTGAAAACTAAAACATAGCAAGACATCGTGCTAGATGTAGTTTAGTGAAGACACAAGATTCAGTGCTGAATGCATCTACAACGTATGTTCTGAGCTGTGAAAATATACTGACATTGAAATAAGCGGAGCTAATATGGTTCTTGCTGGTATCAGCATTTACCGAACACATACTTATAAAGAACATCGGCTATAACAAAGATATACTTTTATGTCTGATAAGACTTTGTTAAAAATGAGGTTTGACGGTACTAGATGCAAGTTACATTTACTCCGCACTGGTTATAGCCCAGTCAATCCTTACTGTGGGGGACTGCAATACGAAGCCGAAGGCAAGCTGCAACAAAATGTAAAGCTCCGGTAACACAGGTGAAACAATGAAAATGTCAGAGCACATTGAAGGGGCCCTGCAACACTCTTTGAACATTCTAGCTGCTTAGTTACTAGAAAATACTGTCATTAGTGTACCGTATTTACTCAAAAACAGGTCGAACACCAATATAGGTGAAATAAAGAAATATACTTTGAATAAAGGTTGACCCAGGTCCTTTTAGAAAAAACAAATAACTCTGAACATGACAGACCTTTATTTACCCTAAGCCTGGCTATTAAATCTCTCCAGTCGATGCCACAAGCTGCATCACTGGAAATGCCTGGGATGTCGTTGGTGTTTTTGGCACCCTGAACGACATCGTCCTTGGTATCGTTGAGTGCTTTGGATATGCACCACTTCTTAACGCCAATCTGGATAATTTCCAGACTGGCTTCATGAGGGGGGGGGGGGGGGTGCAATGAAGGAACTCCATTGGTTTGGTACTTTTGCTAGCTTTTTTTTATGAATATATGTCGACAGCTAATTTTGGGTAACAAGTTGACCAATATTAAACTATAAATTAAATTCCGAAGGTTTCCATACCAAAACCACGATTTGAATATGAGGCACACTGTAGTGCGGGAATCTGGCTTAATTTTGACCACCTGGGATTCTTTAACGTGCATTCAATGCAGGGTACACAGGACATTTTTGCATTTCACCCCCATAGAAATGTGGCTGTTGCAGTGGCCTTTGTTCGAATAAATACGGTATGAGCCTAGTACCATTACTGTACTTGCAGCGGTACCTAACAGTTTCATTCAAATGACCACCTGCTCTTTCATCGAACGTACTAAAATCACTGACTTCTGAATCGTCTGATCATGATAGCTATTGGGCGGGTTTATTTCAACTTTATGACTAAGAATGTGTTAAGCAGAAGCAGGATTGGAGAAATTTCATCATTGACGAGGCAGTTCGGCCATCTTGTGGTGGAGACTGATACCGCTGCACCAAAATAACGGCTTCAGAGATTAGGTGATGCAACAGCTGGGTCGCAGCACGATACTGAGGTCATGCCAATACAAAAGGTTATCAAGGTGATAGAGCACAAAGAGCACTGTTTCATGCAGGTGCAACGCCAACACTTCGAGCATAGTTTGAACAATGAGAAAAAGGGAAAGTTACCATGGTATAGCAGCAGCAGCATTTCATTACCCATAACTTCCTTCATACAAGGTGCATTAAATATATTTTTTAGGGAAACATTGTGAGGAGATTCCCTTTATAGAATGTGTTGCAGGGCCCCTTTATGATCTTGTTTAAGGTCTTGTCAGACATTCTACCAAGAAGTTATTTAAGGATAAACCAATAGTGTGCTTACGTTATCGGCAGGAGGAACAATGGCAGGAGGTACATCATGTTCACTAAAAAAAAAAAAAAAAGAAGAAAAAAAAAGTAAGCGCACTATACAGATGGCAAAAAACTATGGAACGCAAAGATTATAAACAATGCATATATGTCTGCACACAGTGAGCACACACAGCCAAAAAGAATGTCAAGAGAATGTCACATACTGGGAAACATTCTTTTTTTCGGTGAATATCCGCAGGAGGAATTCTCCCGTCTGGTTGGGCTCGAAGGTGGAGGGCACCACGCAGTAGGTGCCGGGAGGAAGGTTGAAGCGTGTCGTCACCTCCCTCGAGTTGATGAACGTGTGTGAACGTGCCGCCGACGGGTTGTACTTGAAAAACGTCATGTCCAGAGGCGTCGGACAGGTATCAGGGTTGTCAATCTACGATTTGAGGAACACAGAAAAATTTCACTTGCCCAAGCCAGAAACGAATCATCGTTGTCTTTCCAAATATTGCTTTTCAGCACATACAACCTGCACAAGAAATTCATAAAATTTATTGGCAATGTTGTAGACAAAGCCTTGGAACAAAGCAAACATCAAAATCTGCATAGTGGGGTGTAGCATACGGCTGTCCTTATTTCATTTTATTTTTTTATTTATTTATTTATTTATTCATTCATTCATTCATTGATACTGTCGAACTCTACCTGGGCTAATTATGGAGAGGGTGAGAGGTCACATCACACAAAAAAAATAATAAAGCTGTGAGGTTCAACGCCCAGAAGCTGCACAGTGTAGTTAAGGGCTCTGGATTAATTTTGGGCACTTGTTATTCTTTAAGGCTCATCTAAATCTAATATGCACACAAGCATTCTTTAATTTCACCTCCATCGAAATGAAGCTGCTGCAGTCAGGAATCGAACCTGTGACCTTGTACTGAGCATAACACCAAAGCCACTTGGCTACCCCAGCAAGTGGTCAGAGATCATGCTCACTTTTACACCGTCTACATGCGCAGTCAGGTAAAAAATAACACAGAAACACATATATCAAGTTATAAAACTGATGAAATGCAGATCTAAAGCATGTTCAAGATCGTAAATATTGTTACAGGGAGATCAACAACATAACCAGCTAGTGCATTCTACATTTCTATCACATCAGGAAAAAAAGTTCCGCCAGAATCCATCTCATGATAAACGTCAACATTAATGCGATTGGCAATTAAGTACTGTAGCGACATGCAGACACGCATCACTTACGAGGCGTAAATGCGGTCGGACTCCTCTCTTCCACTTCCCTTTCCAAACACTGAACCATCTAGCAACGCTGCCCCGAAGTCCGCACATATGTGGTAGCAGATACACCACGTGCGGACTTCAAGGCGGTATTGCTAGATGGTGCAGCATATCAAGAGAAAAGTGGGAGGGAGGAGTTCGGCTGCATACAAGCTTCACTAAACAGTCCACACCCGATCTTTCGGACTCCCCAGGGGCCGTGAAAACGTCCGAAAAAATTAATGCATGCCTTTTATGACCTCCAAGGGCGCAAACCACCACAGGCACGTCTGAAATAGATCTGAAGGCCGGCCAGTACATTTATTAGGTGTATCGATGATCATATTGCGACAGGAGATGGCGGGTGCACACGTGTTTAATTAAGGAATACATATCTTGTGTCCCATGACAGTTTCCTCTTTTCCCTTTTGGTATGCTTGACTGCAATGCATCACATATGTTTTACCGCGTAACAACGTTGTATTGCGGCAAAGCTGAGATTTGAGAACCAGCATTATGCCCCCCAATGCGCCGTGCTCTCTGCGCTTCGAAACCATCGGTGAGGATTACAAAGACAGAGTCGATTGCGGACAGCGGCAAATTATATCAATGAAAAACATGGCACCGAACAACAGGAAGCTTTGTAGCGAACATCAAAGCAGCTAGACCTTGCGTTGCCGCGATGGTGGCTACGGCTGATGTCCTGCCATGCCATACCATCTCAACCATCGACACCTCTTTGCATACGTGGCAGTTTACCGTTAAAACAGGGTGCGCGGGCTGTGTATGCTCTCAGCCGCGCTGAAAGCCATGCCCAGCTACGGCAAAAGAAACTTACGCCAACATGCCCCCTACTCTCTCCCTCCCTCCCCCCTAGCGTGCGCTTGATCACGTTAGCGCGAGCTCGCTCCACTCCCCCCCTTTTTCCTTGTTGGCACGGGATGACAGCACTCATCAAGCCACCATCCTTCTCAGCCCACCCTTGCAAGCTTGCCTTGCACCCAAAGTAGACAGCGAGTGGGGCGCGATAGGATCTTTTCGCACTTGGATTTTACATGGAACATGATGCTGCTCCACTTTGGGGGTTGCTCTTGGTTACGCGGCACGTGATTCCATTCAGAGGTGCGCATGCAAGCAGCTGCTTGTAATTCAACCATTTGACCATCTGCGTCTGCAGCTGTTTCCATTTGTTTTCTCGGTATCACTTCGCGGTGACAGTGAAATTTTTTTATAATAAAATCATGTGTAAACCCACTTCGTTATACTATTGAGGTTCTAAATACACGGTGTTCTATGGACAAGAAGTTATAAAAAGTTAAATACTTCATTATATCGAGAATTTTGTTACACTGAAGTTCGTTATATTTTTTTATTTTATATAGTATATTTTTTATTTATATAGAAGTTTAACTGTATATCACATTAAAAAGAAAGGGTCAAACTGCATAAGTGAATTTTCATTCACTGTACAATTCAGAAATGACCTTTTTCGACCACTAGTTGTCTCAAGAGCCATTAATTGTTGAGCCTTTAACGTGCCATGTCATTTCAGTGTTGTATTCTGTACATGTCACCTTGTTGCATATAAAACCCTGCGTTAATTTACTGCAGATATAACAAAGTTAAACATATTGAATTATTGCTTATAATAAAGTAAATCAATTATTGCTTATAATGAAGTAAATCAATTATTGCTTATAATGAAGTAAATAAATTATTGCTTATAATGAAGTAAATCTAACATTTTTCTGGCCAATATCAGTGTGTAAAGAATATGCTTATAACAAATATCGGGTGTAACAAAGGTATTTTCATGTCAGATGCGACTTGCTTATATAACTCAACTGTAGTCGATAACCACCTGTAACATTATTTTTGCTCCAGTATGTGCTGTCTTTTTAGTGGTAAACGTGTCCTTTGGTAAACACCAAACTAGGCCAAGAACCAGTAGCGCACCCAGGATCTCTGCCAGGGGGGGGGGTTGACAGTTTTCCAATACCATCTAAACAGCACTAATTTCACTTTCCTCACGGGAAATTATAAAAAAAATGCACTTTTTGCAAGTGTGCAGATGATTGCGCGTCTTACATCTTAGTTGCAGTACTCAAATGCGAAAGGAAAGAAAAGGGGTTAAACAAAAGGGGGGGTTAAACAAAAGGGGGGGTTTAGTCGGCCTCAGGGGGGGGTTACAACCCCCGAACCCCCCCCCCCCCCGTCGGTGCGCCACTGCCAAGAACAAATTATAATGTCCCCATTAACATTGTTTCAGCTTATAGGCTCTCCACAAAACAAGCAGATGAGCTTCCTCACCTTGTAGAGGGCAAAGCCAATGGTAAGGAACAGTCCTGCCCCCAGAGTCCTGGCTGCCCGCCTATTCTTCTGCATGAGTGCCACTATCAAGGTGCAGTTCTGCTCCTCGTCGTCGTCGTCTGGGTCCTCCAGTGTGATGAAATACTGCGGGTTCACCCAGAAGGTATCTGCACAGATCAGGTTGGTGCTACAGACACTTGTGCCTGGGATGTGCACTTGCGTAAAAGCTAAAGGTAAATGAAGCAATGATGGGAACTGCTCTTGACAGCTCATTGATTCTAAGCGAATTAGGAAGGCCTACATACACGATTACAAGCACACATGAAAGTGTACAAGAAAGGCATGGTGGTTACAATTAAGCAAGCTCGATCTTGACCAGTGGTATGTCCAAAATTGGCAGAAGCTTGGCAGGTTTTGACAGGTTTTGTGGCCTGTGCTCAGATTTTTCATCTTGCTCATCAGGAAGAAAAGTCCGGATATTTAAGACCGGCTGATCATTTCATCACTGTCATGACAAACATCATGACGAAGGTGAAATGATTGGCTGGTCGAAATAATTATCATGATGACTAAATGATTGCCTCAACTTCTTTTTTTTAATGTGGGTGAAATTGTCATTACATCGTTTTGTCATGTACAGCACAAGGCAGGGTGTCAGTTCTTTGTCACTTTCTGTCACACGCAGTGGTTCAATACTGGTGCTCTCGCAGCAATATGCAAGCACTGCACTAGCAGAGAAGAGAGCCCTGCACCTTTGAACAAAGCAGCAAATGCAAGGCAGAGGACAGAAAAGAAAAAGGCCACACACCTTCGCACACCATAAAACGTAAGGACATTACAGTACTACAGAAAATAATGTAGCATAAGAAACAAAACGCACAAAATATTTACAGTACTATTCATTCCCAAACTGTGGGAGTTTTGTGAGCACTGCAAAAATTTGTTTCTAAAAAATTAAGCCACTTTCAGTGCACCTGAACTTCCACTGAAAATAAGAAGCCTATGCTATCAATATACAGCATGTCATTTAATTTCTCCATATAACCAAAAATGTGTCCCCATTCCTCTGTTTTAATAAAGTAAAAGTAATAAAGCCTGTGGATGAGAGTGAAGGTGAGCAAACTGAGCCGAATTTTTTATCTTTTTTGATTTCTGTTTCAATGTGAAGCATTCTGTGCCTCAATCTTGAACTCTCTGGTAAGCAGGTTTCAGGTTAGCATCTGACGTTGTACTGCCTACAGGAACAGTGCAGTTAACGCAGCACACCATCTTCAGGATCAGCTCGTAACAAAACAGGTTGTAACATTTCTTTCTCAGAGAACAATAATCATTTAAGTACATCGGTTCAAGTAGGTACAGTTCACGCAGAATGTTACGTAAGAAAACTGAAACTTAGAATTGGGAAGGTGTGTGTGTGTGTATATATATATATATATATATATATATATATATATATATATATATATATATACATATATAATGTACTTTATTAGACATTATTTGGGCAAGGGACCAACCAAAGCATGCAGACGTAGTTAACCTGGCTCGTCTATTTTGCATAGGTTTTTGCTGCATGCAATGAACCGGTAAACTTCCAAGAATTCAACATTGGCAAGACAACGCACATCTACAAGCTTCACTCGCAAGTGAAAGTTGCGTCCTTGACGTCAGTGATATCTTGCGGACTGAAAGAAATGCCACGAATCTCGGACATTTTCCTGTGCTGCAAAGGAACCTCGAAGCAACATCGTCATCACCCGAGCCGACCGGCACCGCCCCTCAAGCTTTTTTCCTCATTGGGCAAGGGACCAACCAAAGGATGAAGACGCAGCTAACCTGGCTCATCTTCTTTGTGCAGGTTAGTCGAAAGACTAGTAGTCACGACTTTCAGAGTGATTCCTTGTGTTTAGTTGAGGTCCCTTGCCCAGTGGTGTTGTGTGAATGCTTTGATTCGTTGTGCTTTATTGTTCTTTTGTTAAGTGGGGATATAGAAATGAACCCTGGCCCTATGGTTACTATGCAACCAGCAGCTATTCTAGATAATCAAAAGGTGTCCTCAAATGAGCTTAAGTCTATGTGGGAAAGCTTAGAATGTAACGTTACTAAAACTAACAGAAGGCTGGCTTCAATTGAGCAGAAACTGTTGTCAATCCCAGAGACTGTACAAAAGGTAGAAGATTGTGAGCGTCTTGTTTCAAAGTTGAATGACCAGACTGAATTTCTCCTAACAAAATGGATGACCTTGAAAATAGAAATCGACGCAATAACTTGATTACTGTATTCATGGAATCAATGAATGTGAAACTGAAACGGTGGAATTGCTCAGGGGTGCCATTTTGCGAGAAATATTTGAAAAGAAAATAGGAATAAAAGTAAACAGCCTTGCGCACATACACCCCTTGGGCAGAAAGGGAACAAACAAAATGTGCCTAGTGATAATGCGTTTCTTTGACTTCAATGAAAAAATGAAGCTTCTGAGAAATGCAAAGAAAATAAAGAACACTGACTACTCGTTGTCAGAGGACTACTCACTGAGAATTCAGACAATAAAAAAGCAGCTATGGTTGACCGTTAAAGACAGTCATACGCCAGAAGATAAGGTGTATCTGAAGTACAATAAGCTAGTTTTCAACCAGGTGACATACGTGTGGGATGAGGACAAGAACGAAAGACGCAAGCTTATGAAGCCTGGTCCAGATTCAGACGGTGGCATAGCACAAGATAATGAAAGCCAGGCTGCGCCTAGGAATGATCGAATAGCTACCCGGAAAATGGCCGCAAAGGGGCCGCAAACGCTGCAAACAAAGACCGCAAATGGGGCATCCAAGTGACAAGGGAATGACACTTGTTGTTTGCGGTTACTTTCTTTAAATTTGCAAAGTGTCGTGAATAAAATCGCTCAACTTGAACTGCTGCTTTATGACCTCGACCCACATGCTACGTCACTGATGGAGACCTGGTTGCACACTAGAGTGCTTGATTACGAAATCATTCCTCCGTCGTACAAAATACTCAGATGTGACAGACAATCCCAAGGGGGCAGAGTCGCAATTGTCATTAAGAAAACATAGACGTGACAACTTTGCCGGATATTCCTAAGCATGAAAGCATCTACTGCAAGATCGATTTTTATGGCAATTCCATTGTTATCGGTGCTGTATACCGTCCTCCCGATGGCAGATCTTGGAATCCTCGAGCAACTCTACGACTTTGTTCAGCGTTTCCGGGGTGAGAACGTAAAATATGTCTTGGCCGGGTATTTTAACTTACCTAATATCGATTGGGCAACCATGAATATGGTGGGCATGAATGTTAGGCACTCCGACATTCTTATTAACATTGCATTTTCATGTGGTCTAGCTCAGATCATTACTGCCCCTACCAGAATCACTGCTACCACTAGGTATATTCTAGATTTATTGTTTGTAAGTTCCACTATCACATACGGCGCTGCTGACGTCATGAATGGGCTCTCTGATCACAAGTTGATATTTGCCACCTTTTCTTTTCAAAACTGTTCTGACAAAAGCAAAGCCGTGATCGTTATGAAAGATTTCAACAGGGTAGATGATGAGAGCATCCTAGATTACTTCGAAATGAACTTCGACGGTTTTAAAGGGACACTAAAGGCAAATACTAAGTCGACGTGGACTGTTTAAATACCTTTCCAGAAACCTCAAAACGCTTGTCTCATGCAAAGAAAAGACTTAGTTTACGAAAAAATTGGATCTGAAGGGTCCAAATAATTTTATTGCAATTCAAATCACCCGCCACGCCAATTGAGGAGTGGTGACGTTGCATACGCCATTTTCTGCCGTTGGTGAGTGTAACGGCGCCCGACAGATGGCGGTACGGTGCGCCGCTGCAGCTGATTTTGGTAAAGTGGCGTAGACCGTTCGGGCATTCCGCGACATCGCGTGGAAGTGGAATTCTCTGCTACTTGCAGTTAGTGCGAGGTTCGCGAGCCAGAAAAACAAGTGCAACACTACACGTTAACAGAAAAACTGAAACGCGAAAGTGCGGGCGGCGCAGAGTCGAGCGAACACGAAACATTTTGACCGCCCGCGTTTTTGTCAACGGTGTAATGTCAGTTAGTTCTTTTTTGTAAAAATTTAATACAACTGGTGAAGTAGTATTTTCTTTCTTCTTATAATACAGTACAATGATGTTTTCATAACGAGTGGTTCAGTACTAGTGACAGAATTTAAATGAGGAGTGCCTTCGTCATCGGGCGAGTACTTGAATGTCCCGGGGGAGTCGCTAATCATGTCCTGCATTTACCTTAATTTCTCTATTACTAAGGCTCTGCTCGCGATAATATTGACGCTTTAGAGATACTCGTGCACTAATGCATCACTTTAGCTTGACTTAGTATTTGCCTTTAGTGTCCCTTTAATGTCGATGAAAATGTGAATTTTGTGGTGTAAATTCAAACAAGTTTGTCTTTACTCTATTTTGCCATGTTCGTTCCTGACAAGATTAAGAAAAGGAAACAGAACCCCTGGGTTACGAGACAGATAATCCACATGAAAAGAAAGCTTAAGAGAATGAGATGCTCAGGTCGGCCTCGAGACTCTACTTTCAACACACTAAGCGCAGTACTGAAAATTGAGGTTAAAAAAGCTAAGGACACTTCCTTCACTATGACTCTAGACAATTTCGTCAAGGAAGCACCAGGGAAATTTTGGAGGTATTTATGCGACAACAAATCCAGTAGTATTGCATTAATGGTTGATGGCTCACCAGTCTCAGATGCAAAAGCAGTAGCTGATGAATTTAATGGACACTTTCAATTCGTATACGCCTGGAAAGATACTAATCTTGTTACAGAGCCTGAAGAGTTCGCTTCTTCTATGCAGGATGTTGTCCATCGGGAGGGTATCTTTCACTTGCTTCTTAACCTAGATGCTAAACAAATCTGACAGCCCCAATAACATTCCTACAGTTGTCTGACTATGTTACGCAGAGTGGATATCGCATTACTTGTTCCTCATTTATAACGCCTCCCTAGCGCAGTGTTCTCTTCCGTCAGACTGGAGGGGTGCTCGTATCATTCCCATATTCAAGTCCACTGATCGCTTGTGCATATCCAATTACCGCCCCAATATATTTAACCTCAACAAGCTGCAAAATATTATAACATATAATCTGTCGATACTTCACCGCATTTCTCGAAGAAAACAGACTTATCAGATGCCCAGCATGGTTTTCTGCGTGGTTTGTCGACGGTTACGCAGCTGCTTAGTGTATGCCATGATTTTTCACTCTCAATAACAAAGAACAGATTCATGCTTTATTTTTGGAATATGCAAAAGCTTTTGATAAAGTGCCACATAATAAATTATTACAGAAACTCTACGCCATTGGAATGGAATAAATAGCAGACTTATCGAATTCATTAGGGCTTATCTACAAAACAGGTATCAGTATGTCCAAGTTGACAAGTACTGCTCGGAGATGCTATACGTAACATCAGGGGTGCCACAAGGGTCAGTTTTGGGTCCGATTTTATTCCTCATTTATGTTAATGATAGTGGGAATATTATACACAACAATGTTAAGATAAAGCTTTTCGCAGACGACTGCTTTCTTTACACCCCGGTTAAATCTGTGGCTGATCAAATAACACTTCAGAAAGCCCTCTCTGAAGTTTCAAGTTGGTGCACAAAATGGAACATGCTCTTAAATGCTGACAAGTGCTTAGTCCTCCGTATATGCAGGAACAAAACCGTTTTGCAACATTCTTATTCTGTAGATGGCACTGTACTTAAGGAATCACCGGCTGTTAAATATCTCAGAGTTACTATTACACACAATCCGAGTTAGGATCTTCATATTAATACCAATCTGCACCAAGGCTTCAAATCTCTCTGGTTCATTCAACGCAAGCTTTCAAAAGCCCCTATGAAATTGAAATTAGCAGCATATAATGCGCTGGTACGGCCATGTCTGCAGTATGCTTCGTGCCTATGGGACCCTTATAGACAGAAAATTTTTGTCAAGTTAGAAAAAGTTCAAAGATCCGCGGCTCGGTTCATTTGCAACAAATATAAACACACTGATAGTGTGACAGAAATGATTGATTATCTTGGTCTTGATACACTTAAAGCAAGACGTACTGAATGCAGATTAAAATATTTGTGCTTAATATATAACAACATAATACAAATTAGCAATCACAATTTCATTACCTGCCACATTCTGCGCACAAGCTCGCATTTTGATAATGGGAAAATGATCAAGGAATACAGCGCTCAAAACAATACTTTTAAATATTCATTTTTTCCGAGAACCATGAGCGCTTGGAACAAATTGCTGAAACATATTGTCAATAGTCCCAGTGTTGACATATTTATTACAAACTTGAAGAAAATGCGTGGGTGAAGGTGTTCTTGTTCTGTTTCAATTGCAGTGTTTTATGCCTTGATTTCCTGTATTTAGTTCTTACTGCCATAGCTGATGTGTTCTCTGATGTACTTTTTTCTTTGTGCCCACTCCTGTTTGGAGTCAACCGACTCTGCAGTCATCATCATCATCAGCCGATATTTATGTCCACTGCTGGACGAAGGCCTCTCCTTGCGATCTCCAATTACCCCTGTCTTGCGCTAGCTGATTCCAACTTGCACCTGCGAATTTCCCAACTTCATCACTCCACCTAGTTTCCTGCCATCCTCGACTGTGCTTCCCTTCTCTTGGTATCCATTCTGTAACCCTAATGGTCCACCGGTTATCCATCCTACGCATTACATGGCCTGCCCAGCTCCACTTTTTCCGCTTAATGTCAACTAAAATATCGGCTATCTCCGTTTGTTCTCCGATCCATACCGTTCTCTTCCTGTCTCTTAACGTTAGGCCTAACATTTAACGTTAGGCCTAACAGAATGGGGGAGTGGGTTCAGCGGACGCCTTGGCAAGCACTGAGGGTGAAGCAAAAAATGTTGAAATTGTGGCGGCGCTGCCATTGCCTTATTCTGAATCTCTGGCCAATAAACGTTGGCTTCGGCTGTTTCGGCAGCGCTCATTGGCTGAGGCGAGCTCACGGGCTGAGTAGCTTTCGTCTGCTCGATGCACCGTTGTTGTTGCGTCGTTTGCATTCTTTCCGCCACTTTTTTTGCATTTTATTTACAATAGATCGGTGGGGAATAATTTCAGTGTTGCCACCAACGAGTATCCGCCTGTCAAAGCTCCATGCAGCTGCGGCAGGGTCTCCGACGCGACAAGCGTCCAGCTGGCACGCGGGCCCGCTCATTCGGGAGAAAGCGACGGTGGCGCCACCAACTTTTCCATAAAATATTGCCTGCGTTGGACCCACTCCCCCAATCTAGTACACTCTACTGTAATGCTAGGCTCTGAATCAACTTCTAACACCTGAAGTTCTTTCATGTGCGCTAAATTCTCAGCACATGGTGATTTTGCCGCTCCATTCCTACTGCACCCAGCTGCCATGGCCGGGAATGGAAATGTCCCACCCTGAACTCAGCAGCAGATATGTTCTCAAATGCACAGCAAGTAGCATTAAATAAGGGTGTATGAATGGTGATTTCCGAAACCAAATCAAGTATAAATTGAAAAGTCACCACAATAAATCACATGTAAATACTTGTAGGAGAGCTTTGTTTATATTGGTTCTATAACCTAACCATTTGATTCATTATTAGAAAAAAATTCGAACACTTGCATGTCGCTAACTGTTAACCCATATGCCTTGCAAAAGTGACAGTGTAATTGCAGTTTAGGACAAGAGGGACGCAAAAAAGATATCTAACATTCCTATATACAATATTGTATACTGTAACAAATTATCAATAGATAATCAATTAAGAGTCAACATAGTTGTACGAACCGAGGTAGTTTCTGCAACCTCCAGCAGTGGCACCTCGAACCCAGGATCCTTCAAAAATGGACACCTCCCACTTCTTTTTTGACGTGTCTGAAAGTACTTCATTGTCCAGCGAGTCAGGGCCCAAGTTGCAGATTTCTAGAAAGTGAAACTCCCGCATAAAGTCCCTTTCTGACATCCTGAAAAGAAACAGAAGTGCAGAAAAAAAAAAGCAGCAGTGAGAAGTGAGAACACTGACCCAGCTCCTCACAATGTCTATAACAGAACTTGCATCATCACAAGTATTACACAGTTGGATAAGTGAGAGAAGTTCAAAGAAATGAGGACTGTCCAAGCTTTTTTATCAACATGTCAATATCCCCCCTCCCTCCAAAAAAGAGAGAGAGAGAAAAGAGAAAAGGTAGCATACTTTTTACCAAGTTCTACAGGAAACAAAAATGATTAGCACAAGTAACCGGTGATCGAAATTATTATAGATGGTACTGGAGTTGACAACCTGGTAGCAAGAGTACTGGGTTGTTCTCACTCCTCCCACTAGAGGGTAGTGCGGTAGACAGTTGCAGCTTGGGAAGGAATACTTTTCTTTTTGCGCGCGGGCAAGTCTATAAACCACTACATGGAAAGATCGTGCTGTCAGGCCTATTCCTGCAAAGCAGCACTGCACTGTCGCAACTCTGCCACTCCGGTCACAAGTCAGCTGGACTAATCTTTTGTTGCCCTTGTACCAACAAGCTCAATCAAGCATGCTGTTTATGTTCACTTCTCGTATGCTGGGTTCTAATTTGTGTCCTCCGATTCCTTCAGTTTCTGACGTGGCTTTTCTAGTATTCATATCCTGCAAGGCTTGTTTATTCATGCACTACCTTAGCTCCTTCAGTCATTGATTGTGACTGAGTGTTCTTAAAGCCTTTAAATCTACATATTTTTTCTGAAATAATGGCACAAGCTTTGCAGAAAAGTATGAATATTTAAGTCACTTAAGGCTAGTTATCATAATTACAAAAATAAATTGATTATGGATATTGAGGTCTTATAAATGATGCATTATATCATGAAAGTAACTTAAATATTTGTTACAAGTAGATACACTACAGCAGTGATATAGGGAAACACACTAAACGTCTCATTAAATCTGCTAGCGCACCTCTTAAAATATCATTGTTTTGCATCAGTCTTCATACTCAAGTGGCTTATGACATATCCTCTTCTACTCCAGCTGTGGTGGCTGAGCGCAGCTGTGCATGTCCTATCTTCGAGCCAATTTGTGCTAGGTTCGAAGGCTAGCCAACCTGAGATAGCTGATGGCTTCGTATGTGCCGTGTTCTCACGTGCCTAGTTCGCATTGAAGCGAGAAGCAGCACGAAGGGAAATTCGCTCGCCACTGCTGCTGCTCTCCATCCCGCCAGCATTCTGACAGCGATTGTCCAAGGTCACCGAGTGAGATGTGTTCATGTTTGTCTGCATGCACATGACGTGTTTGTTAATTTAGTTAGTAAGCGAATGTGTACAGCACTTTATTCAGCTGATACAATGACTATTCTTACTCATACAGCTGTCTAATAATTTGCTATTGCAATCAATGCTTCGCCTGTCGGATGAAACAGACTTTTTCTTGTCCCCACTAGTATGAACATTCAAAAGTAGGTTGCGTCTCCATACGGAGACACGGTGACTAAAGGGTTAGGAACACGTTGCCGCTACCTGGACTTGCTGTTCTTTTCAGAGGACTGGCGTCTTCTTATCAGTATGCACAGAGGGCAGCACTATGTCCTTGTGTTTCTTTGTGTGTCCTGTGTTGCATTGTCAAATCTGCTTTTTACCAATCTCCTCTTTTCACATGGTACAGCTAAGCAAAATTTTGCCAGCTGTGCACTTTGTGCATTACAGTCGACTTGCATTATTTTAACCTTGACGGCACTGACGAAATTGATTGAGTTATCCGCCAAGTAGAATTAAACAAGGTGCAGAAAAAATTTGGAGGACTCTTAAGCTTCGCCTTTAATTAAGAGTGGAATGCGGTAGCATTCAAAGATCCCTGGCTGCCTCGCATGCGTCCCGGCAACTGCAGCTTATGCAACCGTAACGTTTACCAGGAAACGCTGGCAGCAAACGCTATGCATGAAGGTGAGCTTTCTGGTAGAAATGTGGCCTCTTGCGTGGGCCGATCCCGGAGGTTGTACACAGCCGCACCAAAAAAATTACATAATTTTCAGGTTTCTGTATTGTTTTGCACTTTTAATATTTCAGTCTGACAAGATTTAACATAAAAGACATGCGCGGTGGGTGTTTTGTTTCATTACATTTGTTTGTGAGCTGTCATTCTCAAAATTCCGAGGAATAACTTTGTCAAGAATGTAAGACAAGGTATGAGCCAATTTATTGATAAAATGGTGTGGCAATATAACTCGCATACACCCCATGTCATATAGCAAGGCGTAGCCTATACATATACGTAAATATATACAGAAATTTTTGTTCACGGGATGCTAACGCCGGCAATGACGCCGGACGCCGACACCTGATCTTCTGCTCCACGAGGCTCTTAATGCTATTGCGTTAAAAACGCCAGAACACACCACTGCTTCATTGGGCAATACTTTCACAATTCCAACACGCCGCCAAATCAAACGTGCGTCCACTTTCTAGCTGTCCAAAGTAGAAAACTAACATAGGAATTACATTAAAGCTCCTAAACAAAGTAGAAATCTAATGCGCACCCGATTTTTTAGCAAGAAAAACATGGTCTAAATATGAGTCGCACAACGGCGACCGGATTCCTATAGTTAGCTTCACCGCAATACATTCTTCCTATGCGGCAAAGCATATGAATGCCGTGAAGGCGGTTTTGGTAGAGTGTCTGATTGTGCCATGCAGACAACTTTCAAACCAATTGAAAAAAAAAAAAAGAAAGAAAAAAAAAGAAGGCACGTGTGAGAATCAGGTAAATACCGTAATCAGACATTGTGAGCTATGATTATTGCTTGAAAATCTTCCTAGAGGAGGACGACAATAGGCTGTTTTCGACGGGAAGATGACGTGTTCAACGCATTCACTGTCCCCTAAGCTCCACCGAGACAGACACTGCCACTAAAGGGTTCGCTATTGGGGTCACAAATAGGAGTCAGGCGCGTGTGGTGGACTGGTAAAGCTCGAATAATCTAGGCGAAGGCCAATTTTAGGATCAAAATAACGAAATCTTGGACCAAACGACATGCATGGGCACCGGCCGGGACTTTCGGCCTGGATCGAATTAACTGAAAGATCAAATTAACCAGAGTCGAATTAAGGGAAGTCTACTGTATTTCTTTCCTGAACATCTCTGTGGTGCTGGCCAACCAAGATCTTTTTTCTCTTTGCAATTTCATATTGCCAGTCTCTAAAACTGTTCATACCTTATGCAGAAGCATTCCTTGCTTCATTCTATAAACTTCTTGTGCAAATCTGCAACAGAGCTTGCATCATCAGAGGCACACAGTTGCAATGGCATGATGCTTAGGAGTTGGCATGCTGTACCTACCATGGGGCATCCTGAAAATGCCCACCGAGCGCATAGTTCTGCATCAAACAATTTTGATTTTCAGGTAAGCTAGTCCTCTCTTTAATGCACGCAACATGATGTATAAACAGTACATGGAGCGAAACAAAATAACAAGCATGTCCATAATAGCAGTACAGTATACATAAGCTTCAAATGGCATGATTAACAAAATGAGCTCTACAGTACAGAATAGGCAAGGTGAAGGTAGATTCAAATAATTGTTTTTCAACTGCTGGGCCCTGTCATTTAAGAGATATGTCCTTTCTTCTTTCTTTCTTTCTTTTTTTTCGTGTCTGTGTAGTACTTGCAGATAAATGAATTTGCAGCAAGAAAGTGGAAACCTGATATATGTAATGAGTACAGATAAATGCAAGTGTATAAGATACACGCTAGATACATCAGTCAGGAATGAAGGCAATGAACAAAGAAGACATCCTGAGACACCTAGACAAAAAAGGCTTATCATTCAAGTGCTTTCACAGCATCATGCATATATCTAAACTATTCTGTCGTGCAAGAGTATAACCACAACAGTTAGTACGAGTTCTAAAAAGGGTATAAGAAATGCACTTGCCAAAATTCACCATCAGCATCAAATGTGAGGCCAATGGCTTCTCTCTCCTCGGGTGACACAAGGGACCATTCACGCGACCTGCCAACATGATAAAAACGGCAGGTGCTGAAGGCCCAATCTGAGACATAAAAGATACACAGTCTTTCATCATAAGTCAATACCATACTTTAATATGGAAAAAAGTGTTGAGTTGCCCATGTTGAAAAACTTGTACATGTAATCGAAGTGCATATTACGTGTTGTCTTGATGCATCTATTCAGTCAGCAGATAGGAGAAGCTTGAGAATGTTGGTACATCATAAAATAACTAAAAGAGTGGTAATAGGAACAGGACAATTCCAGAAGTAAGAAAGAAAAGGTAAGTAAACAGCAGAAGTAAAGAATAAGTTATGCAACACAAAATTCAGTGATTTGTAGAGCAATTAATTTGACAAAACCATGAAACATCTTAAGGCAAAAGAAAGCATGCTCCCACAGGCTACCATGTATGCTTTCCTGCTTTCACAAAAGCAACGTTGTTGCCGTACTCATATTAGACATGCTTACAACGAACTGTGTTTCTCCTACTGTTCATTTGCACTTTACCAAGGCTCAAAAGTAGCAGGTCGACATGGCAGAGCGTTACAGGATCATTCACTTTTAGGGAGACATCTCATTAGCATTAAAACACTCACACCAGCTTAAATTTGTTATAAAATCCAGTATAATCTTTCAACACTTGAAGCTCGTTATAATGAAGTTTCATCCGACACACAATAATTACCATCGTTATATGTGATATTTGTTATAAGCATATATTTGTTACATACTGATACCAGCAAGAAAATCTTTATTTACATTGTTATATTCAATCATTTGTTACCTCCCAGTTCATTGCAACGAGGTTTGATTCCTACATTTCCTTATTAAGCTGCACCTAACACTCATGTATCCCATGAAGTAGGAGCAAAAGAAATGTTGAAGTTACACTGGCTTGAATACTAATGAGGTGTCCCACTTAGAAGTAAATGACCCTGTACATCAGAATGAATCAATAAAAGACATGGCACTGTTTGCTCACTGGTCACTCCAGGCCCCTCTCCACTCAGTGTCGTCTCCCCAGGGATTCCTCAGCCGGATCAGGGGCATCCGACCCTTCAGTCGTTCAATGTAGACCTGCATATTGCATGCATATGGCAATTCAGGAATATGCAAAGGGCAACAGCGCAACACTGAACTTACCGGTTGCATCATATTTGCACGTTTTCACACGCACTCTCTTTAGGAAAAGATAGAAGACATGACAAGCACTACTATACGTCCTTTTGTTCTTGTCATCATATGTGTGCTTTTCAAAACCTGCAAGCATACACCAGCCAGTCTAGCAACATGTTCTTCTAACGTAAATTGCATCATGTTCCCTTATTTCTGTAATCCTCAATAACTTTTTTAACTTTACGAATTATGAATTCTTTACGTGTGAAGACTGGCTTGACTGCATGAACTGCGGCTTTTACAAATCCGAGGTTCGACGCAGCTCGTACAGACCATACAATAACCATAACTTCTGTGTGCTTGTAATAAACTTCACTCTCCACGCTTAGTTTTCGCACACATGTCTACTTATCAATCAATGGCATGCATGAATGTAAAAAGGCTATTATTCTAAAATAGACAATACACCAATCTCTTTCTCTAACAGTGTTGTTTACTGCAGTTTGCTCCTCACCAAAGACATGAGCAAGAATTATCAGGGAAACCGTATCAGGCTCTCAGCACAAGGTGACCAAAGCAAACATACCAATACAATTTTCTATTGGTCTGAACAGAGCAGTTCTATAGGTTCTATTGGTAAAGTATTGGAACACTATGGGTTTTAGTAGGATTCTATTGGTATCAAAGGGGCCCAATGGATATCTATTTGTTACCTACAGGATCAATAGAGTCCACAAGGATGTGACATCCATTTGTTGCCTATAGGACCAATAGGTGTGTATTGGTACCGATACGGTTTAAAAGTGACAGCTATTTGTTGCTTATAGGACCAATATGACTGTATCGGGACCAATAGGGTTTAATAAGGGAGAGGATTTGCTGCATATGGGACCAATAGGTACCTATTGGCGCCAATAGGGCTCAATAGGTGGCAGCTATTTTTCGCTTATAGTACCTCTAGTTTGTATTGGTACCAATAGCGTCCAATAAGCTGGCCCTATTTGTTGCTTGTTTGTTTCCTGTTGGACCAATGGGGACTGGACACATAAAAATGATGGAGCTGGAAATTCATCTAACATCGCCATTTCCTAAATTACTTCATTGTACCACTTTGAAAGACACTCATGTAAGTTGGTGGTCAGACTCATGTAAGTTGGTGGTCACATAACTTGCATTTGAGAATTTAGCTGTTTCGTATAAAGTCGACTTCATTCAAAGGTAGTCCACTCCACTTCGTTGTGCCGGTGGAGCCCACATCTGCGCAGTAGCATCGCTGGCTTTCCATGATTCCCCTATGCTAAAACACCCTAATCCATGATGTACCCTAATCGGTGTGCAAATACAAAACCATTTGCATGCCCATCCCCACTATGCCACGAGAGGTAGCGCACAATCATCAAACATTGGCGGTAGCCATTTCAGCTCCTCAGTCTTTCAAAGTATTTCCCTGTATGTTTGCTGGGATTTGTGCCATCGATTCGCGATTGTTGTCCACAGTCCTGAATTACACACAAGCACTGTTCTGGCACCCGTACGGTGAATATGAGAAGTGGTGGCCATATTGAACTCGAAGTAAAGCGGGCATAGCCTTCGCCTAATGACTGATGACACTGCCCATGAAATGCGTGCTCGTCGACCAAGGGATCCACCTTGGACGTGCTCAGTGCTTCATCTATTAGTACGAAAGTTTGCCAGGAGTATTGATATACTGTGTGTTGTGATAGGTGATATGTTGGCATGACTTGACGCGACTTATCTTTTACAAAGGTAGACTGAGATAAGCAGCAACACACAAGCACATACTTCAAGTGTGCTACTGATAGTTTCAGCAGTTCATAGCAAATGAGTGCTTTTTTTCTTTTCTTATGTCTTTATGGACACATCCAAAGCTGTTTCAAACCTGCGTCAGAAGTTTACTAACCGAGTTTCACCAACGTTGGGCACAATTCTGAACTTAGCAGCACTTTCATGCCTGCGTAAGTGAGTTTTCTGTGGCTGTTGTACAGCATGTCTGAGATACAGGGTATGTCCAAAAAGTAATGTAAATGAGTCGATTAAAAAAAAATTATTGATCAGATCAGTACAACACATTAAAGGGTTTCAAAATAAGCTCCTCCTGTGTCAATACATTGTTTCCAGCGAGATTTCCAGGCGTCAAAGGCATCACGGTAGGCCTCCTCCGGAATGTCCTTTAGAGCCTTGGTGCAAGCATCTTTGACTTTGTAAACTGTGCAGAAGTGATAACTAGAGACCGGATTTTAGGCAAATGCCTTTTTTGTTCCTTGCACTCCTATCGCTCCACTTTGATATATGAGCATGAATTAGAGGTTAAGAAGAGCTTTTATAGTGTTTTTATAGTGCCTATAAATGCCTATTTTGGCGTTTGTGCCTAAATGCCTATAAATGCCTATAAATGCCTATTTTCAATATCGGCGCCTATATGAACACTATTTAGCCTCAAGTTTCACTTTCGAGTGCAGTTAGAGACCGTTATTCATGTTACCGGGCAACACTGAATGTTCGGAACTCAATGGTGTTCAACCTAGTCCTTTAGTTCAACCAACTCCCGGAAAACGACTGCTAGCAGCATTGAAATGAAACGCGCTGGCCAGCATACTGCCAACGCGCTGACATTGCGTGAGCGGTTGGCGAATGCGAAACCGCGGAGAGCCGTCAGGGAAAAGGAGAGTGAAGAGCAAAAGAAGAAAGAAAAATGTGATGTGCACGCGGCTTTTGTTTTGCTTGTAATTTACTTTTTTATGGTGTTCACCGCCATCGGACAGCGTACGAGATCATTCTCAGTGACAAGAGGCACAATTTTGAATCCGAAAATGTGGAGATGGTGGTAGTTTGCTATTGTTTCCACAATCTTCACAGTGATTCTTCGACTACGTTCCGCGTACTCTCTAAACATATTTCTTCAAACACGTGCACTTCAAATGGGCGGAAGTGTATTTGGCAGTGTTGGGACGGCTGGCCTGTACAATTCGGATAATGTCATTGTATATGAGAAAATTGCGAAGAGTTGTACCTAACACTCCTCATGTAAGAACATGCTAATTTCTTAATAAATCGTAGTCTCTCGCATTTGTTATTTGTCTGTTTTTGTTGTGTCTTAATTTAATTGCGTCAGGCAGACATAAAAGTATCGTTTTTTTAATCAGTATTCCCAGCTTTCAAGTACTCTTTTTCATGCCTGTTTCACTATATGCGACGCTCGAGTACAGTGGCCATTGAACATGAATATGAGCAGTGTGCTTATTGAATGAAGCCAATTGATCGTCACTACTCCAGCAGTCTTATGGGACAATTGTACGGACGGCTATGTTCAACTGTTGGTGCCTTTGTGCCATCATAGACAATAACATTTCTTGTTTTCCTATCGTAGATATAGGCCGTGCACGTCTTCGTTTGAAATTATTTGCATTTATGTAAAAATTTATTGTGCCTATATCTACGACGTTGGAGGCCTAAAACGCTGTTTTGCCTGCCTATTTTTGGTGCCTAAAACGTGCTTTTTTAATGCCTAAAGATCCGGCCTCTAGTGATAACTATTCATAAGAGTTTTCAAGTGCAGAAATAAGTCTGAAGTAGCCACGTCAGGACTGTAGGGCGGCTGGAGAACCGTTGGCACCTTTGAATCGACCAGGAAGTGGGTCACGGGGAAGGCAGTGTAGGCTGGCGCGTTGTCATGGTTAAGTTTCCAATCGCCTGCAATGTCAGGCTGGACATGATGAATCCTTCGTTTCAGTCTCTTAAGCACTTGCACATAGAATTTGGCATTGACAGTTGTACCATGTGGTACAATTTCATGGTAAAAGAGCCTTCAGATGTCAAAGAACACAATAAGCATGGTCTTGACCATTGACTTGCTCATTCTGGCCTTCTTGGGGCGAGGGGACACTGAGGTGTGCTACTCAGCACTCTGCCTCTTTGTTTCAGGGTAATATTCAAACACTCGAGATTCGTCACCTGTGATGACATTGTCTAAAAAGTGGGGGTCACTTTCACACAAGTCCCAAAGTTCCTTGCATGTTTCAATTCAGCGCGATTTTTGGTCGTTTGTTAACATTTTGTGCACATTCTTGGCGCACACTTCTCGCATCTCAGGGATGGAAGCGGCCAAGGGAGTTTTCGAGCAGCTCTGGGAGCAGCAAGTTTGGCACATTGAAGCAGGTTTGTAGCAGGAACTGTTTGTTTTGGAGCAAAAGACGCAGTTTTGGAGCATGCTAGGTACGGCTAAACACGAGTGAAATGCAGACAAATCAAGAAAATATGTTTATTTGACTTTGTAGAACACTATCAGGTTATGGCGAATGACTTCTACAGAAGCCCGCAAGGTGAAGGAAAGTCCACTAAAGGAAAGAAATGTCGTACACTCGACAAAGGGAACCCATTTGCGTTCCTCGGAAACCACTATTAAGTTACATACCAGACGTGCTAACTAAATGTGGCCAAGAAAAAAGTAACCTAGGGATTTACGCGAGCAGCACCCATTGTATGTTGATAGGGTTTTGTTACTGCTAGTCAAGAGTTTTTTTTTTTTTTCATTGTGCACAAGCAATTAATAATTATCTAACATTAATTACCTCACTTTTTGGATAAGGATATTGGACAATGCAAATCCTAGGTTGCTTTAAATCCAGTTATCGCTCATGTTTCAAGACTCTCCACAACTTTTTCATTGACATCTCGTCGATTAGGAAGTTTATAAAGTTAACTAATTAGACGTATTTGTGCACAGTGAACAAGAAATACTGACTGTGACAACCACGAACAACATCCATGAACATACAGTGAACGTCGTTCCCGTACCTCAGTTATTTTTTAATTCTTGGTGGCATTCAGTTGGCACAGCAAAGTACCAGAGCATAAATGCGAAATTACTTTGTTGGTCATTGCATATTTGCCAGTATTCCACATGACTTAATTGGCGAGAAGAAAGAAAAAAAAATAAGCTCTGACATTTATGAAATAAAATAAAGGGAAACAAGTGTTCAGTGGCTTTCCGATTAGCGTCGCCGACCAATATTTTGCATAAGCTCGATTATTAGGGCTGCCCCATAAAGTCAATGTAAAACAGCGACCATGCCAAACATGTTTCCAATGTTCCGACAATGCCAAACAATGGTTTCTTAAAATTTTCAGGCTTGATCTGCATAAGTCGTGTTATGAACACCATTGCCACAAATGCAATTTGTGTTGTTCAAGTGCTCCCCGACACATTACGACCAACATTCGGCCGCTACGGTAGATTAAAACTGAAACTTTACATCCTCAGTTTGCGTTTTGTGGCTGCAAAAGTCTGATTTTGTATAGTTTGGTTGTGCAGAATATAGAATTCCCGGAGTACAAATATGAGTGATGGTTACGGTTGCCACTGAATACTTCTGCTCAAGAGGTTTCACATGCACGTGCGACATATATTTTAACGTTACACGCATGTGTTCATCATTAATCGACGCAGCTTTCCCAATAGGACCTCCAAGCGAGCCTTAAATTGTATAATGACAGACTGTACGACTTATTCATCCAGCTGAGAGTGCAACTTTCTTTCCTGACTGCCCCATAAAAAGAGCGCCAGTTCAAGTCATCTTTAGCTGGTCCGCTTATTACGCCAAACGCGTAAGACCTATATAAAACATTCCGAATGCATTGTATAATACAAACAATTTTCATTTTTCTGTGGCCAAGTTACAATGCGCCACCAAATACACCCTCACTCCAAAGATGGGGACGCTGAAACAGATTGCTTTAGCTTGGCTTCTAGGGCTGGCTAAACACCAGCGAACACATGGCTGTGTGATTGCCACTGAACTCGAACATCCTGCAAAATTTAGCGCCTTCATTCGAAGTTGGTGTTTCGGCGCAAGTTGGCGCAGCTCAGTGGTTTGGCGCAAGATGGCGCAATTGGCACAGCACTAGCTTCCATTCCTGCATCTGCAAATTATTTGTCAAAATCTCATGAACGGTACTTTTTGGAATGTTTAATTTCTGTTCCACTAAACAAACACTCAAATGACGGTACGAGTTCAAAAGATCGCTCACATGCATCACATTTTCATTGGTAATGGTGGTCGCTGATGGCCGTCCAGTGCCGGCTTCATCGCTGACCTCTTCACGACCTTCTAAAAAGGCCTTGTGCCACCGGTAGACTTGACATTCCGACAAACAATTATCAGCAAAAGCCGTCTTTTTCGTAGGAAATGTTTGCACTGCGTATTTGCCAAGCTTTACAGAAAGCTTGATGGCAATCTTTTGTTCTATCAAGCACTGCATTACAGCTTGCACGGGTAATGAAAACATGTTTCATCGAAAAGCCTGTCCATACTCTCCAGATGGTCGCAGACAACTGAGCGACTGTGCATGCGTAAGCTAACTTACCCCTCCACCAATCCTAACTGGTCCCAGCGCACTGTAACGTATAGTCGCTTCACAATATAATCACTGACATTACTTTTCGAACAAACCCTGTAAGTGTTGCCACACAGAGTGCAAATACATTACCATATGCTTTATCCTGCTGTAAATGCTCCTATTGCACTAGCATGTGTGGTTACCTCTGCCGATGGGTCCCATAGGATCTAAACTACGACAAAACCGATATACATATAGAACCCATATACCTATAGGACCAATGTGCCTAAAGAACCAACACACCTATTGGTGTCGATAATCACATAGGCTACTGGTTTTTCAACTGCAAATTTTTTCTAGAGTATTAATGCATGCACACAAATACCCAAGAAAGTCGACAGAGGGACAACTGCTGCCGTAGCTCTATTGTTAGTGCATCACATGCATTATACATCATGCGGAAGTTATGGTCTCAGCTCTAATTTGCAGCATGTTCTCTTTCTTACACTTTCACGCCTCCATTTTTAATGAACACAAAGCCTATTGGCAAGCGTAAACCCTTATTCATAATTAATCTACACTTCAATTAAAAATACAGTTAATTTCCCTTGTGCTTTCCTTGGCATCATTGTTTGGTGCCTTCATATGGTTTTTACGAAAGGTATAAGTTTAATTACGTACCGCAAATATTAACTCCAGTGAGAAGACACTTAATGGAGTTCTGACACATAGTTTGGAAGTTAAAACTACCACAGGCCTCTTGCACATAAAAGTATGACACTTAGAGAGTATGAAGGTTGGGAAACACTAAGATATTTTGATTTCATAAGAAAGGTGATCTCTTAAATGCAGACCTAGCCTCCTTGGCAACATCGGGACGTCATGACAGAGAGCAAAATATGCTGACATTGTGCAGCAATAAGGCTCAGTATGATTACGTTGGTCATAAAAAAAATATAAACTGGTACGCATGTTTCTTCTGGCTGGGCTCACGTGTGGCAGCTACAGTGATCACAGGAACAAAGCAAGAATGTGTTTCATGATGACATGGTGCATCTGCCTTCTGGGTACCGAAAGCGAACCAAGTTCATATGAACAAGTATATATTATAGTACATTATTTAGTGTGCTCTGATGCTCGCCAGTCTTTTTTTTTTTTTTCTAAGGTTTAGTGGTTTGTTCTTTTATTTAATGAGAAAAATAAAAATGACAAGTTGAAAATGTCATGCCAATACTCCTTAAGGTTATGAATGCTGCGCAGACTACGTAAAGAGGCTTACCAGTCGCACAGCAGTGATGCTGTAGGCATGGCCAGCAACAAGGCCGCTGGCCAGCTTCTCTTCTGGGATCGAGCCCACCTGGCAGACAGAAAATAAAATTATTTTAACAATACCTTAGTCTTCATACAAGCAATTAACACACTGATGATTATTTGGACATTGATATACCAGTGAGAAGGATCACAAGCTGTCTGCAGTAACACATAATAAAATATGGTGCTTGAGTTCTGATGGCACATATGAAGGTTTCATTTTCTATTAGTGAGAGTTCCTGCAATATCAAGGTACTGTAAATTTGTGATAACTCGCACTCACATAATTCAAGATTCCTGCTAATTCAAACAGAGATCAAGATTTTGGTTGGTGTTCAATGCTTTTTGAAACCCTGAATTCAGCCAACTTAAAAACCAATTTCACTTATTGCGTGCTTTTCACAATATTTTACACGAGCCATAATTTTCGAGCAGCTGGACAGGTGGTTTCCAAGTATACTAGACATGAAATGGTTGATGCTCTTATATCTGACATTCCTGTAGAGTTCTCTCGTAAACTCCACATTCTGCAAAGTTGACGAAATTCACTGAAAAATTTCAAATTCTTAGTCTGTTCTGCAACTGTAAGCTTTTCACGATCCCAAAGATGCAAGGGATGTGCTGAAAGTAAATTTTCAATAGACAAAAATTAATTGGCACCTGAAGGGGTTCTTATACCTCTTCCAGTTATATTATGCCTAATCACGTGCACAGAACTGTTAATGAATGTCTATACCTGTAATAAACTAAAATTTTGTTCTGGGCCATATTTATGTTCAGGTAATTCAAGCTTTAAGTCTGTGGTCCCCATAATTTTGAAGCAAACCAAGTCAGCTGCAGTACAACCAACTCTGCAGTGTTTAACCCAACGCATTGAATTACGCATTCTAGCAGTCCGGGTTCACTAGTAGGATATAGACAAAAAAGTTGATCTTGTAAAGCACCCCCAAAAATGTTTCTCACGAAATCAAAACACTGCACCATTACATTGCCCTCCAGCCTATCATAATCACTCAAGCTTCTTGATTTCAGTGCATGCATTGTAAACGAATAATATGACAGCGCAGTTTTAATGCAAGTTAATATAGTTTAAGTGTATAAGCTGTGCTAGAAACCAACACAGAAAGTGGGTGGGGGGAATGCAAGCCAATAGGAGTGAGTGTTCCTAACTAAATGGGGTAGGGATAGACAATCTAGGTGCTTTACTTTACATATTTGGTCAGTTGTGCACCAGAATTGTCCGGGAAATGTCGCTTATGCTATCACTTTTCTTTGCACACTCAAATGACACTGCTAAGACTAGTAATCGCAGTAAGAGTAAGAAAATGCTGCACATCTTTCAAAAATTTTGATGTCAAAAGAGTGTTTTACATGTACAAAAGCAATGAGTGACACTCACCCGGTTGTTGCACAGATGACATGCTTTAAAATGTGCTAGCAATGCACTTATGATCTCCAACAAGCTGCGCTTTACCTGTGCATGTAATACCAACAGCAAGTGGAACAAACGCACTCATCTCATTTTGCTGTGCCGAGTAAAAAAAGAGGATCCAAGCTTGTGAATGGTAGCTTGCGTGGTGTGGATCAAGCCTTCGAACCAAATACAGGCAACACAACAAAGTGCACCGGGAGATATGAAGATGGGCAGCATTTTCTTTTGTTTTAGACAAAGAAAAAGCGATATGTGCAAAAAGAAAATAGCAACAAAAAAGCAACAAAAAATGCAAACTGTTGGAAAAGCAAACTAAATTTCAGGCTCTTAATGAAAAGCCAAGGTGAAACAAAAGAATGCACTGAAAGCACTGTTGATAGTCTCGTTAACATAGGTTTTATATTTTCCGAAGCGTCTGGAATAGTTAGTTCATCATAGGTGGTTTGCTATGGCCTGTTCGGTGAAACTAATTCGTAATATACCATTTTACCATTACACCATCCAAAAACAGAAGACATTTGGCTGCCGTCATTTGGCCACTAGGCCATTTAAGTGCCAACCTCTGAGAAGAGATTGGTGGTTGCACAATGGCAGTTGGTGTACAGTCATTGTGCTCATTTTAAGAGTGTTGTTTCAATTAAAACCCGCCACCTCATGCTGATGAGGCAGATGCTCCTGACGTTAGGCCGTCACTATGGTTGGAGGCAATTGGGGAAAAATATGCGGGAGGCACAAAAATGACAGCGGATTGCCCACAGAGTCAGTATGGCAGAGTCATTTCAACAGTGTTCATTTAAATGCCAACAGAAACAAAGTTTCACCTTTGTTAAATTGGTTATAAATGAGTAGTATATACCTATCAAAGCAATTTTGGCAAAGCTGCAAGGCTGCGGTAGTCTAATTTTCTTAGCAGTTTTTAAACAGCACCTAAGCAGATAACGCGTCCACCTGGTGGTTAGCAGATATGATGCAGATCCCAGCATGTCACCTCTGAGATTATCAGCGGGCTGCGGGTGCTGCCTTAGCTCAAAGGTCATGTCAAGGAGGCACGCTGGTTTTTAAAATTCTGTGTTCTGTGTCACTTAAAAGGATCGCTAATGGCAGCATATTTTTTTTCTGCTTCAGCATCAGAAATGTCTCTTTTTGATAGCTTTTTGTGAAGCATCCACTCATATTTTGAAAACACAAAATTTTGCAAGGATGCGGTTCTTTATCTACACTATCTGAAACTAGCCTTTTTACACAGTGCAAAATTACACGGTGCAATAGGTGCCACGGCAAAATTGAACGGCAGCAAAATGATACCGGCTAACCAGGCCAGGTGAAACGACCACACGCAAAAAAATAGATTCCTTTCTTAGAGAGCTGTTAAACCTTACTTGAAGATTAACTGAAAACATGGATAAGGCTATAAAAATAAGACGCACAAAAGGTTCAAAAGGGTGCAATATAAAGCAACGTCATGCAAAAGAATAAACACATGAGAAGACACTATAGGTACTGGTCAAAGCATGCAACATTTACAGATCAAATACTACAAGGTGAAATAAATGCTGACGTCTCTGTCTCTTTGATTATAGGCCAGTTTCCGTGCTTTTCTTATTCCTACCAGAATTTCTTGCTAAGCTAGATCGTCAATCCTTGTTGTACAGACATTATACATAAACATATGCATACACAAAAGGAGCTGGTCTTGCCTGTCTTTGCATGTATGCGCATGTCTGTCCATGCCCATGTAACAGTGAATCCTATCCTTCTCAACATCTCATGTCCCATTTCTACAAAAGGTTGCAGCTTTTCCACCAGCTAACCAAACAAATGTATCTCTGTATTATGCCCAAATCTAACTTAAACACTCAGTCGATGTCAGGGTTAAGAGGAATTGTGCACACATGGCTTTAAGAATTCCTGAGAGGTGCATTCCCGGTGCTGTACATTACTTTAGACAGTTTTTAACTGTATGCCATGAGCCTATTTCATTATTAACACTGGCCATTGTGTATTGTCAATGAATTCAAAAGGAGTTAGTATGCCTATATTTAAGCATAGCAATGCAAAATGAGTTGCCTTGTCTCGCATACCGGGATCGAACAGCTCATCAGTGAAGAGCGCTCATATGCTTTGAGCATGAGCACAAACAGTTGCTTAGGCGGGTTTTTGAGGTCGATGGATTCCGTAAGGCCGCCCGTGAAATCCTCCATAGCCTCGCAGGCCGAGCCCCCACTGAGTGCCTCATAGCTGCCGTGGAGCCTGGGCATGAGAATGAATGTCAGAATTGATTACCATGAGTGTAGATTAAGGGGGTACCGAAACAATTTTTAACACAATAAGAAAACATTCAGGATCTGTGGAGAATCCTGCCATGAACATGTGAGCCAGATATTTCATTGCATGCAGCAGGAAACTTACAATCTTGCATAATAGATGAACTGTTCACTCCTTGCAGCTATCCAAACTGTTCGATTTGTGGCTTAGGCAACGTGACATTAGTGGCTTAGACAGCAACGACATTAAATGGAGTACAATGTCCCAAAGATGCCAACCATTGGGCGCAACATGCATGCACACCCTCCGATTTTCTAGGAAATGGAGAAGCAGCGATTGTTAATGTGTCCCACCTGTACCACGACTGATTCTTTGTTTCCTTTGAACGTCTTTGTCGACATCAGCCCTGAAGGCTTATCAAAGGCACAAAGAAGAAAAGGAAGAAAGAGGGCTACAGGCAGGGCCTTGCTATTGGTACTGCACCAGCTTGAATACAATTCTGGAGTTTTTACGTGCCAAAACCATGATTTGATTATGAGGCACACCGTATGGTGGTGGTCTCCGGATTAATTTTGATCACCAAGGGATCTTTAACGTGCGCCTCCAATGCACGGGACACAGCCATGGCCGGGATTTGCACCTGCGACCTCATGTTTAGCAGCCCAACACCATAGCTGCTAAGCTACCGAGGCGGGTGCTGCACCAGCCGAGAGGAAACATTGTGTTGAAGGGAAATGGAGAAAGTAAACATTGCACTCCTTGTTATAGGTATGTGAATCTCAAATATCACCGAATCGAATCGAATAGTGATCGTTTGAATAATTCAATATATTAGATATGGAGACCCGGGCAGTGCCACATGTTCTGTGCGCCACAGAGCCCGTACTCGATATGCCACCTAAGGGAGCATTTCACTTCATTTTCGATGCAAAGGGAGCGCCGAGCACCATACGGACGGGCCGCCCCAGCTGACGCAGTAGCAAACTTTGTCACTGCGAGTGCTCCCCGAAGACGGTCCGAGGTGGGGATCGCACACACAGTGCCGGGACGATGCAATTCGCACAATGGCACCGCGTCGGCAGAAGCCACCTCTGTGCGTACAAGATTCGTCCAGGTCAACAGGGCCAATCGAAATGATAATGCGACATGGACAGAGGGAATGGCAACAATGGCAGTGCCTATTTCATAAAATGCGAAATAATGACCGAAGATTAGGTTGATTAGCCGCCGATAGGCACGCGGATCATGGTGAATATGCGACAATGAATCACGCTGCTTCAACAGAGGTACGTCAATCTAACTTGCACGTGTGATCTCGGGACTGAACACAGCTGATGAGCCACCCGTATGAACATAGTATTAGAGGCAAGCATTCCATGACGGCTTGAGGCCCATTACCACATTGACCAGCTGCGAAATTGCAGTGAATACTGCGTAGGACATTAGGCGTAATTGGCACTGTTTCATTGGGCGTCCACGACTAAAGTTACGAATTGGTGTTGATTCGACTCAGGTTTATTCGCAGCAGCCATGCGACACTCGGAAAGCCGAAAACCCCACTCACAAACGAAAGCGAGTGTGTTGATCATTGTTCCCGGCTGCCAACTTTGTGACAGAGCGTACGGCGCCTCTTGTTCCCGATGCCATTCATAGACGGACATCGGTGTCTAGTTGTAGTTTCGGGCAACCTGTCTCAAGACTAGCTTTGAATTTACACGGCGGGCGCGACAGTGTCATGACCTGGTTGAATGCATTTGCGTGGATGGCGGATGATGAACAAAGAGGGGAGGGGCGTTACGCAAACTTGCCGTGACCCTCTGTATTTTAGAACCTTAGGACAGGTGGCAAATCATGCGCCCAACCTGACAATGACACTGCACAGGTGGTGCCTGTTCTTTACCGTCGGCACTGCTGTGCAGTCATCTCGTCTGTCGCTCAGATTGGCCTTACCATAACCCGCCTGCAGAAAAGTTGGGCAAGTCCTTCTCTATTTAAGAGCAGAACTTTAAAGCAAGACTTTTTATGCAATAAATAAAAGATTTCTGCAAAACACAAGTCCACTATTAAACTGAAAGCCTCACTGGTATTCAGTACAAATGAACATCACTAATTCACTAGTTTCAGAGAAGAAAAAAACGCACTTGATTCTGTTCCACAAAAAGTCTATTGATAAAAAATAAATTTTCCAGACCTTGATATACTGTAACTGAGCTGTAAAATCAGTGCTGGCATAATAATTTGGTGTTCCCTTTAATAACAGTGGACCTTACTGAACATATTCATTTTGATGTACCTAAGGTACTGATAGCTTAATTGCTATAGTCTTGATATGCAATGCAAGAGATTCCAGAGCATGTGCTTCACCGTGCTTTCTTGCCCAAAATTTAAACCATTAAATGTTGCGAGAAATTTTCTGATATTTAATTTGATATTCAGGTTTCTTTTCTTGATTCGATCCGATATTCGATTTGAAATCTAGTATTCGTTATTCACACACCCCTACTCTTTATAGTATATCATTTCATATTAGGCCATCTTGAAAATGTCTCGGGAAATTATATTCCTTGAAAGGCACTGCACTCATTCAAGCATGTTGCTTACTTTCAAGGCGGTGTTTCTGGTTCCATTTAGCATGAGAAAGGATGAATGCGAGAATGGGAATGTGTGGTAAGCATAGCTCACTTGGCATAAGCCTTCTCAAGCAGGGCACTCCAGAATTCATTGCCCGAGCGTGATTTCATGAAGATGAGGCTGCCATCGAGTGTCGGTAGCCGATCGTCTATGACTACGTCGATCCACCGGTTGGCTTTCCAAATTCGGAAGTGGAAGATGCCCGCATAGTCTTGGTCAAACGACTGGTCTTCGGGGACCACACGGTAGAACAGCTCGTCGCTGAGCGTCAGGTTGGCGGTAGATGCCACCATCCAGCAATTCCCTACAAGAAAAAGAGAGAGTTTGGTGCACCAAGTCAAACTTGAGTATTGTTGGATATACAGGGTGGTCCCAGCTATCATGCACTAAGATTTAAAGAAAAGAGAAATTGCGTTACTTGAAGAAAACCTAGCGCATATTGTTTACCCTGTATATACCATATTTACACCCTGTATACAATCAACTTGCTTAAGTTAAGTTCCAGAGAACAAAACATTTTAATTTGAATCATCAGAAGTTTAAAACAAAATGTGCGCCAAAGAGAATCATGACTTGATACACGAACGGATATGCAGACTTGGTCGCTTACGAGTAGACATGAAAGAATGGCAGTAAAGCAAAAAAACAGAAAAATATGCATAACACACAGCCATATCCACAGTAAGTAAGTACGTCAGTGGTACTATTTCATAACTGCACTTGTGAACATACGCTGTAGTGCAACCTGAATATCAAACAATGGCACATTCCTGACTTATGCCTTACAAATTTCATCTGATCAGCCATTTGTAACTGCATTCCTCTGTACTGGGAAGTAAAAAACTTGAATTAGGAAAACATGGCGAGTATGCACTCTAACCTCGTTATGAAACTGGTATAATGAACTAATAGATGTAACGAAGTAAACGAATTCCCTTGAAATCCCAATAGAGATCCATGTACTTAAAACCTCTTTTAATGAAGTGAAATTGTACTGCCAATGAATATAACAAACTAGATTCGTCTCCAAAACCAAAAAATACCCGATATCGCTTTCCTTGAGGTTCAGCACTAACTCCCGCATCACCGCGTTGAATACGCCATCGTCTTTCTGCACTCAACTGGCTGTAAGCGGCAGCTCACTATCGCACTTCTCCACTCAGCTACGTGCCTGGCTTCGCAAGCCGCGTCACTCTCCGCGGCTTAGTGCATTTAAAGATTAGTGCATTTAAAGATTAGTGCATTTACTTCTCGCGCCGCGCAGGCAGGCGCAGCTGGGTAGAACCTCCACGATCTTTCCGACGCAATCTCGGGGATCACACGCAAGCCTGTGCGAGTCGCGGCAAGCTGCGCACCTACGCGGGGTGGTGTAAAAGATTAGTGCATTCATTTTTCTCTTTCTCTGGGGCACACCGCGCAGGCAGCCGTAGTTGGACCTGGCCTCCAAGATCTCACTGGTTGAATCTCAGGGGTCACTCCCAGGCCGTACGTGAAAGATTAGTGCATTCACTTATCCCTCTCCCTGAGGCGCCCCGCGCGGGCTGGCAGCTGGGCGTGGCCTCCACGATTGCATCAGCCCCGGTGCCATCTCGGAGGCCACAAGCCAGCTGAGCCAAGCCGACGCGGTGAAGTTCGCTTGCCTCCTCGATCACACAGTGGAGCGCTGTGTTGTCTGCCACGTGCTGCACGACCGCGTCGAGCCATAGGGAAATCGGAAGACGAAGACCATCACAATGGAACAGAGGGCAGCTGTCTAAAGGCTGTCATGTCAGGTGCTAAGAAGTCGCGTGTTACACACGCCGAAGGTTGTTTTGTTGTTTTATTCAAATTTCATCGCAAGTGTGGCCATGTATCGGTTCAGCGGGCCGCAAAGCCATCTTCTTATTTCCATGTTTACAATTGTGCACCCCATTTTGCAAATGTTACTGTAGATGCAAATAATGGATATAACGAAGTTACGGATATAACAAAGTAATTTTGGCTCCCCCTTCAACTTCGTTATAACAAGGTTCAAGCATACTTAAAATTAGGGTGCTTCATAATACGTCCTAAAAAAAGAAGCAGGCCAACCAGATTAAAATGAAATTCTGGGGTTTTATGTGCCAAAACCAGCTAGGATATGATTATGAGGCATGCTCACCATGGCCGGCATTTGATCCTGCACCCTCAACAACGCCAAAGCCACTACGCCATCACGGTGGATCAACTAGATTACAAATATCCGTTTGAATTAACTGGAATTTAAACGACTTTTCAGTTTCATAAAACAAGAAATAATTTTTTTTTTTTTAAGGCTGTTTCAGTAGTACAACTCCACATAAATTAACACTGGCACTCTTTTGAGACTAGTGACCTACGGCCTGTGCACATTGCTGTGAAGGCCATATTAGAAATAAAGAAGCTCAATCATGACCCTTGTGCCTGAAGGCAGGAGGATGATTTCTTGATACTGTTATCACTGTGAATCCGGTCGAGGAAGACATTTCCAGCTTCTCAAACAGGTTTTACAACATTGTATTATCATAAGTTTAGACTTTACATATTTGGTTTTGCTTTCAAGCAAGGGTTCAAGCCTTGCACAAAGAGGCAGTAAACGTATATTCACTTTTTACTTTAATAAAAAGTGTGTACACAAGCATAAAATTTATAAAACTCCAGTAACAAAGCCCTGAAGTGCAGATAGTCCTATTGTCATGTGTGCTGCATACAGCAAATGCACACTCTAATGATAAAGAATTGTCTGCAATGAGCTTAATAAAAATTCACAAGCTGAATTTTTTATGCCACAAAATGAGTGTATCAGAATTCCAATTCAACAGCAACCGATTAGAAGCACAGTTATTTTCGGTCATTAGGTGCTACCTTCAACATGTCTGGAAGAGACCACAATACTACATTTTAAACTTTGTCCATCTTTTGTTATTCTTGCTTTGGCAAAGGCAGGAGCTAAGTTTTAAGTGGCATGCTATAAGTTGCGAAATTGCTAACTATGAAATTGAAATACTTCATACCAACACTTCCTTGGACAACATCAAATCTTGATGCTCCATCCACAAACAGCTTTGGATTATTGGTGATTTCCTACAGAAAAAAGAAAGAGTATGTTACAGTAAAGTGTACACTGATCAGAGAACTTGCACCACAAAAAATAACTGAACATATAAAGTGACTCAGCAGACAGGAGTAAGCAGAATACAACTCCTGCAACTTGAGTTGAGTTGCCAATTAGAAATGGCAATATATAGAACCTTATCTAATTGTTTCTCTACGATGTCTTGACCATGCATTAATAGCACCATTTCATTAACCCTGTAATGCCCAACGTATTGTTCTTGCTAAATTCGGTTCAATACCTCAAAATTTTGATTTACCACAGGAAGCCTAATGTATATCCTCAGTAGCGTTTTTGGAGCAAATTCTCCCAGTTGTGTATAGTTCAGCAAACCAATTACTAATTAGTTACTATACTAATTATGTTTTTATTTCAAAATAGCATTTCAGTGTGTTTTTGTTTTTACTTTTTACAAATATATGCTCTCCACTCTCCATGGCCAGAAATAAAGGTGAACAATTTGTTCTAATTTTTTTTGATGTACATAGAACTATGAACTATGACAACACTGTGAAGCCCAAACACAGTTTGGGCTTCACAAAGTTTTAAATGATTTAAAAGCTTGAAGCCACTATAGACAGAGCAACCTACATCTGATGACTGATCTCTAGATCTGCCCATAAAATGACTCCTTTAAGCACGAAAGTAAAGACAGATATACAACATTCCACAGAAATGTTATTTCGTTAACCTGTCCATCTGTATGGTGCTGTTTCACATCATTCAGACATTCCCTTTCAAACCCAATAAAAAACATTGAGGAGATGAGAAAGGTTCTGCAATCTGTCTGACCGGTGGCCGAAGCCAGGTGATGGGGAACTTGGGGTCCTTGTTGCCCCAGACAGAGCTGCCCTTGCAGGGGAACTCGGGGTCCTCGAAGAGCACCCCATTGGCGTGGCACTCCTTTCGCAGCTGGTCAAAGTCCTGGATGCGCCCACTGCGGTTCTTTAGGCCAGCACCACGCTCACCCAGCTGCAAAGGAGAAGCAGGCAAAGGTCAGAACAGTAATGACATTGCAGCGCTGAGGAAACAAAGAAGTTCACAAGCAGAGTTGCAGCAATGCATACCTGCCAATGCATACCTGCCAACCGATGGACATTAAATTAATAAAAATCCGGAATACATGAGGAAAGAAGGGGAGGGGTGAAGTAGCATCGTTTTTGTCAGAGTTTGCCCAGAGCACACATTCCTTGTGGGACACATGTGCTCATAGGCGCATCTACCGGAGGGGCAGGGGGGCCACTTGTCCCCCCACTGTCCAAAGAGGGGGAACCAAAGTATGCCATTTGCCCCCCCACTTTTGAAAGTGGGCACTTTCGGCTGCACGCTGGAAAGTCCAACAAAACTACAGCTGAAGCTAAATTTTCTTTAATAGAGTGGCTACGTAGGTAATGCTTTTCTTTACTATGTATCCCCTGGCTGGGCAGTGAGGATTGTCTTTTGTGCCTTCTCGTGACGTGCTGTAGTGGGCGACACTCGGGATTCGCCATACACGCTCGCATTGCGGAGAAGGCCTGGCACTGGACAGTTCCAGCCGTAACAAATTTCCACTTGCGCTACTTGAATCGTGTCCAGCTTTTCGGGACCGCCTAACCATATTTGAAAACACAATCGGCTTGCTATGCTTAACCTGCGGGCGAGGGGCGATGTCCCTATAAAGATTTATAATCAGCTGCGCTGAACGATCGATCTGTGTGCCTTACGGCATGAAATCCTTGGTGCGCCTTCCGGCATGAAATTTTACTAATGCAACTTGTTAAAGAATTAGGTCGATAATTGGATACAGTACTACGTGGTCCCGAATTGTGTACAGGTACAACATAGGCTATTTTCCAGTCATTAGGAAAATAGTTCCAGTCATCATTCCATTTCAATACCAATAGAACACAGAACTGAATTTTTTCTGAAGGCATGTGTCACTTATGATTTTGTCGATATCATTTTGAAACCGTTTCTAAATAAGAGAGCACTATTACTTGTTTCCTGACAGGAGCAAGAGTAGCAGATACGAGTATTTTATATCATGAAGAAATGAAGGCCACCTTTTGGTGACATGTACTGAAAATATGAACGGTGGAGGTTGCTTGTGTGCTCGAAAAACAGTTACCAAATACTCAGCCTTCTCCCAATGTTTATGCGCTATATACAATACGGCATTTAGTTGTTTCCCCCCGGTATCCTCAGTAAACTATGCGTGGCACGGTGTTTGTATTTATTCGAAGTACGAAGCAATGATCTGAGTGACGAGCGATATATGTCTATTCTGTGTAGGTTCATTACAGCTTTTGTAACTTAAGTGTTTCAGGGTGTCATAGTGCCTCTAGTCGAAATGTTTCCCAGACTTCTAAAACAACTTCACGAGATACGGACTTGAAATTCCGTGAAAATAGGGAGAATTCTAGGTGCAATGCGTTGCGAAACTTTCACTTTCCTGCTTAAAATGCAAATGCTGCAGGTAATTACTAAACCCTCGTATTTCCATCTGTTTTCGTGCAACATACAAGATGCGTTGTTTGTTTCTCCGGTGTCGTCGGTGAGCTAAACATGGCGCCTTGTTTATACTTGGGCAAAATTAGGTGCATGTTATGGGCAATATATTGGCAATGTTCAAAATGCGGGGGGAAATTCGCCTTTTCCGATAGAATAGGCTGCTACGCTGTCATAGTTAAAACTACAACTGAGGTTGGTGGTACGCTATGAATACTCTCTGTGCGAAGTTAAATGAAGTTGGATCAAACACAGTCTTCGTAAAAACATTCTTATTCAAGCATTAGAGCATGTGATATGGCTGCTTTCAACTATACTTCCCATTGTCCCGACATAGCTGTTGGTTTCAACAGTTTTATATTTCGTGGAAAGGGGAGGGGGGTCATGGTAAGGGCAATGTGCGACAAAATGTTTACGTTCCTGGTCTAGTTATAAGTGTAGGAAATAATTGATGAGCTGCCGTTTTTCCCCCCTATTTTCATACGTCATAGTTGCTTTCAGCCATGGCCTTGGTTAACTAAACAAGACACTTTGTTTACATTTGGTGAAATAAAGGCGTGGTATGAACACTGTAAGTAAACTTCAATGACAGGGGACGAATTATGACATTTGCAGTAAATTACGCAAGCAAGTGATCCGGAGGTTACTGAATGTGCATTTCGAACAAAGCAGAATTTAACCTGCTTCGGCAGGTTAAAGTAAATACAGTAAGCTGTCGTCTACTGTATTTGAAGTACTGTACTGTATGTACTGTAAAGTAAATACAGTTAGCTGTCGTCTGCCACGGCAGGCCTGCGTCGGGCCTGCCGTGGCAGACGACAGCTAACGCGCTACCAGAGGAAATCCGAGGAAAACTTCGATCGCGCCCTGCGGAAAAGTTTTTGAGGCGCGATTTTGCTTCGTCAGTCAGTAACTGGTCTTAATAATGCCGTTTTGAAAGTAGCAACGCGACGATGCGAGACGGCGCAAATATCAGCGTGCAGCAAGCGTTTGCGCACGCGGGATGAGAGGAAAAAAAAAAAAAAAAAAAAAAAAAAAAAAAAAAAAAAAACCTTTTGCCCTCGCCTTGTCGGTTGCGGCAACTTAAGGTGCAGCAGCATGCCATCACAACGAAGTTCTTGTCCCTGACACGTTTGATCCGTTTGTGCGTACAGCACTTTCGTCTCACAGGCCCGAGAATGGCAGTCGGAGCGCGCTGGAAAGAAAAAAATGTACAAAAGCGCAACGCGTGCTTCCACGTGACACGGATTGGCCAATGGGGGATGATGATAAGTGGTTCTTGAGGGAAAGGGAAAGGTTGACGCTATCTTCTGCAGCCCTTGAGGGAGCACGGCTCAGCGCCAAACCAATGGGGGAGCGGAGGAGGCTGGGGCGACAGTAGGCGGCAAGGAGGAAACGCCGGGGTGAGCGCGGTGGCGGCAAGATCTAAGAATGACGCTACTTTTTATATATAGGGACTATAAGCGGTGCCGTACGCATGCGCCCTCTGGCTGGCAAAACAGATAACCAGCGACTGGCAACATGCAACAGCGCGGTTATGGTGCCCAGAAGACCCCTTCTAGCCACCATAGCGCGGTCACAGCGTTTGTGTGCTGGCGACCAGCAAAACTTTGGCCCGAGCCAGGATTTTGTTATTACGTTTGTTTTCTTATTAGTTAATTTTCTTATTAGTTAGCTCGAGCGGTTCGCATGCGCCGGCATCCGCACTCCGATTTGGGGACGCGACGTCTGTTGAGAGCTGACAACCGAGAGGCGGTGCAAAGATGTTCGAAGTCGGCAACTATCGTCAACAGCAGACGACACTGGATTAGTGTACTAATCTAGTACACTATAGACACTGGCATTTTTGTGTCGGCGTGGGTTCAAGCTTCCGCGTCACGGCGAAAACGCGACTCTTGCACTGTCACATTCTGTTCTGCAATTGCATGTGTTGCGTTGGCGCGGTGACCCACCTTTCGAACACTGTGCAGTGATCTTACCTGCGCCTTTTTTATTGCGATAGCAATTATATGGACACTCAAAAGCAGATTTCTGCCGTCGGCGTCGCCGTCGCCGTCGGCGTCGCCGTCGCCGTCGCCGTCGCCGTGAGGTTCCGTATGACGTCAATGGAGATGAAATCGTGGCCGCGCGCCGCCGAACGCTGTATGTGCGAGTGAAAGGGCGCGAGGGACGCGCTCTTTCACGGGGAGTGAACGCACGGCGGAGAACAAACGCGCGTTCTGCGCCGTGCTTCCTTAAGGGCTGCAGAAGTAGGCGTCTCTTTCCTCCTTTACAATCACCATATATGTAGAGCAAACGCGCCTTCTTCCGATGCGCGAGAGGCCGTGGGGGAGGGGGGGGAAGGGGGAGGGAAGGGAGGCGACGTTTAGCTGCGGCACCAAGTGCCTATTTATATCAGAGGCTCCGGCAACAGTCACCAACGCCGCACGCATTTTGAGCGAACGCGGGCAAAATGCCGACGGCGTCGACAACAGTTCGGCGCGTTGCCGGTGCTGCTGCATGTCCAAGTTTATACAGCTGATAAAGCTAATATCATTACTCCGTATATCTCTCTACAAATTTGCTATCGCAATTGATGCTTCACCTTTCAGGTGAAACTGCGACAACTTTTTTTTTTCGTTTTGTTTTCTTTTTTAATTCATTGCTACCGCATAATGTTGTAATATCATACATCGCTATGTACTCGGTTGTGTGCGGCGCGATGGTGCATTTTTTGTAGATGTGCTAGTGAAAGCTTGCAGGAGCGCGCGTGCACGCGAACACACGCGTTTTTAAGCCAATGAACAAGGGATTTGTCGCAGCAACAGCGCAGCACGCTGAAGCGCCGCAGCGTTATACAGGGTGTTCATTTTTAGGTTTTAGAGATTTTTGGAAATCGTCTGTGGCAGGTAGCATAATTCCTATCATTGACCTGGGTTATTCGATGAGGCGGACATTAATACACGTGAAATCGAAACACATATTGAACTAATTAAAAAAATTGACTAATAAATTTAGTTAATTACTTTACGACACATATTGCGATTTACGAATTGAAGCCGGTGAGCTTGTCAGGCGTATCCACTTGGGATAAATTTCCAGAATGACGCCAGTTTGGAGATATGCGCCATCAAACTCGCCGTAAAAATGCACTGTTGTTCCAGTTACTTTTTTACGGAAATGCTGTTTTATACATTGAAGCACGAAAGTAACTGGATGTATGTATTTCGTCCCACACTTTGGGAAATAATATATATCGAAACTGGCGTCATCCTGGAAATTCATTTCAAGTGGATGCGTCTTGCAAACTCACCGGCTATAGTTCGTAAATTGCAATATGTGTCGCAAAGTAATTAACTAAGAAGTTCATTACTCAATTTTTGTTAAATATATGAATATGTGTTTCGATTTCTCGTGCTACTAGTGTCCGCCTCATCTAATAACCCAGCTCAACGATAAGAATTATGCTACCTGTCACAGGCGATTAAAAAAAAAATTCCGTAAAGCTTAAAAATGAACCCCCTGTATATTAACATAATCTTATATAGATGGTTCTATTATCGCGGAATACAGCTGTGTAGATCGACAAGTCACTTCTCTTCATCACCGAGCACGCGAGTGAATATTCAACTACGGCTTGTTGATTTATTTGCTCACGCTTTTTTTTAGAAGCTGCCGAGTTAAAAGTGAGCGTACAATTGATTACATGATGGAATATGACAGCGTTAAGAAACGCTTGTTAACGTTTGTTAATAAAAAGACGTTTTGTTAGGAAAGTAACTGGAACGCCAATGCACTTCTCCGCAAGTTCGGGAACTAATACTGTCTCGAAACTGGTCTCATCCTGAGATTTCGTTCCCAGAGGATCCGCCTTGCGAACTCCACCGCTAGATTTGTAAATTGCAATATGGGCGATAAGGTAATTAGGTAAAAACGTAATTGGGAATTGTTTGTTAATTAGGCGATTACGCATTTCAATTATTTGTGCAAGTATTGTCCGCCTCTTCGAGTACACCAGCTCATGAACCAGAATTATGCTATCAGCCACAGGCAAACTTTAAATAATTTTGAAAGTGTTCGCTGAAACACACAGCCCGTAACACAAATACGATTTTCCAGCCAGCTAACACAGCGGCGAAAGGCAGAACCAGTTTCAAAAATAATAATAAAAAAAAATTGAAGAAGAAACAAACCAACCAGTTGGAAAATCATTCAATATGTGACTGCGACAGCTGTATGATTACGAAAAACAAATTAGACGACGTTCTAACATAGAAGCACGACGATCCGCATGCAAAACCACATCACGCGATGACACCAGCAGCGAAAGCAGGACGAAACATTCCAATTGCTTTCGCAACGTGTTTGGACAAATGATCCGCAGCCGATCACAAAAGTGGAGCAGCAGTTAGAGATGACAGAAAAGTAAAAAACAGTGCGGCGAGAAACAACACGAAAAGTGCTTCGCGAGGAACGTGCGGCAAACAACCGCGAGGCGAACGACCGACTCGGAACCAGTCCAGCAATCAATAATTAGCTTTCCGGGGGAGCTCGCTAGCATTCCGCTAATGAAGCCGTGCCCAAACAAACACATCCGCGGTGCCTTACGTCAGAAAGATGGCGAGGGCGAAACAAAAGACTGGTGACAGCTCAGCGCACACGTTACAAACAGTCAACTTATATACGTCTCTCATGAGGATAAAGTGTGACAGAGCGTTCTAACAGATACAGTTCTATTTAGGTTGTCTATTAACGCAATAGCGTTAAGGGCCCTGTGTCGCGGAAAATTCGGTGTCGGTGGCGTTGTCCGTTAGAAAAAAAATTATATTTAGGTATAGGTATATGCGGGTTATATTGCCACATCATTCTATCACTTAAGTTGCTCATACCTTGTCTCAACATTCTTCATAAAGTTATTCCCCTCCATTCTGCTTTAAATTTAGATGACATGCAAACACCCGCGTGCACATGCATGAAGCAGCGAGAACAGAACAATGAATGACGAAAGCAGCAAGTACGCGCCACAAACAAGCTGCGTTGTAAATGTATTTTGAGATGTAAGTGTCAAACGCTACTTTAATCGATATACGGGGTGTTTTCTTTCTCTTTCTTAACCGTACATATTTTTTTAATCGCCTGTGGCAGATAGCGTACGTAATTGTAGTCCTTGAGCTAGATTACTCGAAGCGGCCGACGTAACTCGCATGAGAAATCAAAATGCATAATCAACTAATGAACAAAATTGCACTGATTACCTTCTAATTATTCATTTACGCCACACATTGCAATTTACGAATTGTAGCCGGTAAGCTTGCAAGGAACTTGGACCAACAACTAAAGATCGCACGGGTTTCGAGATCTGCGCCGTGAAACTTGCGGTAATAATGCACTATTTCGTCGTTATTTCGTCGCACACTTTGGAAATTAATATCACAAAACTGGTGTAATCCTGAAAGTTCGTTCCAAGTGGTCTTGCGAACCCAACTCGTAAATTGCGATATGTGCCGTACAGAATTAAAAAGTTAATTAGTGAATATTGCTGGGTTTGGGTTAATTAGTCGATTGTGCATTCCTATTTCCAGTGCAAGTCCGCCTCCCACTAGAATTATGATGTCTGCCACAGGCGATTTTTAAAAGTCTGCACGATCGCCAAAAATAAAAAATAAAATGGTATTTGCGTCAAACGTTTTTGAGTTGCCAGTGTATGGCACGAAAACATTGGCATATGATGCGGGGAGCGTAAGACGAAAAGTTGATCAAACGAGGGCGCGCACACGCGTCACAACCTATGCTGCGCCGTACACAGAGTTTCCTAATTATTGCATGAAACTCTATGGCGCCGTATACGAGATGTAGTATCGTGAAAATCATGCATGACGCGCCGTTCTGTTCCAGTTCAACTTTCACCGATTTGTTGTATACGACCAGGGGCGTAGCCAGGGGGGGGGGGGGGGGGTTCAAACCCCCCCCCCCCGAATTTTTTTCCCCGCAACCCCCCCCCCCCCCCCCCCCCCACTTACCCGCCCTTTGTTTTCGTCGCTTCGCGCTGACATAATTCATGAAACCGGTGCTACTATCACAATTTCATTCCTGGGCGCTTCCGCTTGGTTGGTAATTTACAGCGAATCATGTCTGCATATGGAAAAAACTGTCACGGTGTTTGTCAAGGCTTTGACACTCTGTGAAGTTTTGAGCGAGAATGTGGCGGCCGCATTCTGAAGCAACAAATGCGGCAGCCGCATTTTAAATGATGGCGAAAACGCTCGAGGCCCGTTTACTTAGATTTAGGTGCACGTTAAAGACCCCAGGTGGTCGAAATCTCCGGTATACATTTTCGCCGCTTCCCTTCAGGTGCCGGTTAGGCCGCGCTCGCGCAGGATCTTAGGCTACGTTCACACTTGGTCTCGGAGCTGTCGGAAGCGGCAAAATCTTGCAAAAATCTGCCCACCTAGGCGGCAAAACAGGCAGAAAAACAGGCTGCGAGCCAAATCGGTCTCGGACCGATTTTTTCGCCATGGCGAAGCGGAAACGCGGCGGAAAGTCGTTCTGCTTCACTGGAAGCTACACTAGCATGTAAACAACCGGTCGTAAAATTGAAACATGGCACCAGAAGTGTATAGGCTGTAATGCTGATCGACGCGATCAAGAACCAGCCCTTGCTCTAGGACAAGAGTGGCAGTACAACGTACTGTCAGCAATACTCGCGATAGTGTATTCAACGTCGCGCGACCGGAGGTGCCGCAACGAAGCCTTGGCGTGGCCCAACTTCTCGCGCTCAAAGCCAGGCGAACCCACCACCGCCGTTTCCGAGGTGTCCGCGTCTTCCGTTTATTCATTGTCCATTTCTAGAAAACAAGTAGGTAGAAGTGTAAAAGCCATTTCTTCTTCCACTTCCACGGCAGATTCCTCGTTGGCGCTCCATAATTCTCCTCGCACGTATACGGTATGTTGCAGAAGTCGCGGGGTGCTTTTCTCGTCGCGACGATAGATTGGGAGCGTAGGTCTCACGTAGGACGCGCAGGCTTTGGCGAGCCCCAACACAAGGGCCAGCCCGGGTTTTAGCTGTGGTGTTCCCGTTGCCCCTTTGGTGTCCTGGAGGCGCCGACAATACTAAATGATGAAATGTTATTACAACTTGTGAATAAAAGCTATTAAAGAAATATTCTCACGCCTAGGCACCAACCTGTGACTCAGCGCTACCGCGCCCGTGTGCGGAGAATTACGGAACGCCAACGAGGAATTTACCGAAGGTCGCAGATGAAACGCGAAGTTACGTAAAATGATCACTTTTGATGACGGTACGTGGGTCAAAGAATGAACATACCGCTCGAAATAATGC
>NC_051160.1:5441902-5518877 GCF_013339745.2 Dermacentor silvarum
CAGAGTTTTTAATATTGCATGAACTCTATGGCGCCGTATACGAGATGTAGTATCGTGAAAATCATGCATGACGCGCGTTCTGTTGTTCCAGTTCAAACTTTCACCGATTTGTTGTATACGACCAGGGGCGTAGCCAGGGGGGGGGGGGGGGGGGTTCAAACCCTCCCCCCCCCCCGAATTTTTTCCCGCAACCCCCCCCCCCCCCCCCCCCCCCACTTACCCGCCCTTTGTTTTCGTCGCTTCGCGCTGACATAATTCATGAAACCGGTGCTACTATCACAATTTCATTCCTGGGCGCTTCCGTTTGGTTGGTAATTTACAGCGAATCATGTCTGCATATGGAAAAAACTGTCACGGTGTTTGTCAAGGCTTTGACACTCTGTGAAGTTTTGGGCGAGAATGTGGCGGCCGCAATCTGAAGCAACAAATGCGGCAGCCGCATTTTAAATGATGGCGAAAACGCTCGAGGCCCGTTTACTTAGATTTAGGTGCACGTTAAAGACCCCAGGTGGTCGAAATCTCCGGTATACATTTTCGCCGCTTCCCTTCAGGTGCCGGTTAGGCCGCGCTCGCGCAGGATCTTAGGCTACGTTCACACTTGGTCTCGGAGCTGTCGGAAGCGGCAAAATCTTGCAAAAATCTGCCCGCCTAGGCGGCAAAACAGGCAGAAAAACAGGCTGCGAGCCAAATCGGTCTCGGGCCGATTTTTTCGCCATGGCGAAGCGGAAACGCGGCGGAAAGTCGTTCTGCTTCACTGGAAGCTACACTAGCATGTAAACAACCGGTCGTAAAATTGAAACATGGCACCAGAAGTGTATAGGCTGTAATGCTGATCGACGCGATCAAGAACCAGCCCTTGCTCTAGGACAAGAGTGGCAGTACAACGTACTGTCAGCAATACTCGCGATAGTGTATTGAACGTCGCGCGACCGGAGGTGCCGCAACGAAGCCTTGGCGTGGCCCAACTTCTCGCGCTCAAAGCCAGGCGAACCCACCACCGCCGTTTCCGAGGTGTCCGCGTCTTCCGTTTATTCATTGTCCATTTCTAGAAAACAAGTAGGTAGAAGTGTAAAAGCCATTTCTTCTTCCACTTCCACGGCAGATTCCTCGTTGGCGCTCCATAATTCTCCTCGCACGTATACGGTATGTTGCAGAAGTCGCGGGGTGCTTTTCTCGTCGCGACGATAGATTGGGAGCGTAGGTCTCACGTAGGACGCGCAGGCTTTGGCGAGCCCCAACACAAGGGCCAGCCCGGGTTTTAGCTGTGGTGTTCCCGTTGCCCCTTTGGTGTCCTGGAGGCGCCGACAATACGAAATGATGAAATGTTATTACAACTTGTAAATAAAAGCTATTAAAGAAATATTCTCACGCCTAGGCACCAACCTGTGACTCAGCGCTACCGCGCCCGTGTGCGGAGAATTACGGAACGCCAACGAGGAATTTACCGAAGGTCGCAGATGAAACGCGAAGTTGTGTAAAATGATCACTTTTGATGACGGTACGTGGGTCAAAGAATGAACATACCGCTCGAAATAATGCGATAATGAGCGCCACCACGCCGACAAAATAACGTACGCAGACGAGATGGATCTGGACGAAAACGGCAGCGGCGGCCGCGGTAGCCGCGGCGGTAGCAAAACAAATGTGAACTTGGACAGGCGCGGAAAAAATTTTCAGGCCGCTTTGGCCTTTCCGCCCGATTGCCGCTTCCCAAGTGTGAACGTAGGCTTAAGGCCCATTCACACTTGCGACTAGGCGAGGTCGCGCGACCAATTGCGACTGGCGACCAGAAAACTACTCAAGACGAACGACGTTCACACTTAAGGCTCATTCACACCGGCGACTTGAGGAGGTCGCGCGACCATTTGCGACTCGCGAACAAAAAGCGACCGAAGGCGACTGATGTTCACACCGGCAAGCCCGGCTGAGCGCGACCTGCAAGTCGCAATCCCGGACATTCTCGTTCTTCAGCGAGAATTCTAGGGATCTACGCAGTCAGCGCGCACTTCGCTGGCACTATGTAAATTGGTTTCGCGTTCCGGCAACAGCCATGCATTTTGTTTCGAGCGATGGCTGGATTTTGATTCGAGCGAACAGGAAGACGCCGTCCCTGTGCTGATGTGCTCCGCCGGGGTGTCAGCTGTGGCAGCGCGGAAGCCTCCGAAGAAAACGCGACGCTCGTGGGTGCGCCCGTGCCTCCGCTCGCGTGAAGTGACCGGCCACGCAAGCCGCCTCCTGCCCGAACTTTGTGCGCATGACAACGAGTATTATCGAGAGAGAGCAAGTCGTAATTTCTAGTTCGCATTGAGTATTATTCGGTGCGTAATATTAAAGCAAAGCTGTTCACCCGCTGTTCACCTTTGGGTGGCGTGCTCATCCAACGAACGGCAGCTGGAAAAAGGGTTTGTGTTGTGCTTTCTTTTCCTGCTGTTTAGCTTCCAGCGAATGCGACCGCGTACATTCGACACGTTGCTGCAACTGCTGCGTCCCAGAATCGCAAGGCAAGACACCAATTACGGGCCTGTAGCCTGCATATCGTGACGCGGGCATTGCATTTGGCGTGGACGACGACACACATCACTTTCGGCGCGGCGCTGATTGGTTGAGCAGCTTTGCGACCACGGTCGCGCGACTGAAAAATCGCGCAGTGAGCGACTGGCCCAAAATGGTCGCTTTTCGAGAAAAGCGACCATTTGCGACCATTTGCGACTGGTCGCTTTGCGACCAACTTGGTCGCGCGACCACTGTCAGTCGCCGGTGTGAATAAGCCTTTACAAATGCGACCGACGAGTCGCTAAACCGAAATGTATCACGATACGCCGTTCACGTCTGCTTGAAATGTCATCGCCGCGTAAAATAAGCGTCAGCGTATACGGACGTCCTGTTCCTTCGCATCTGATTGGTCGAGCTGTTCTGCGACTGCGGTCGCGCGCGCGACTGAAAAATCGAGCAGTGAGCGACTGGCACGAAACGATCGCATTTCGAGAAAAGCGACCATTTGCGACTACTTGCGACTGGTCGCTTTGCGACCAACTTGGTCGCGCGACCTCGCCTAGTCGCAAGTGTGAATGGGCCCTAAGTCTGCGCGAGAAACGTCTCTTGTTTGCGATTGCGCCCCTACGGAAGGCTGGTAATTACTGTTGTGTCGTTGAATCCCAAACCAGCAATTACGGAAGGCTGGTAGTTGCTGTTTTGTTGTGGAATCCCAAACCAGCAATGTACACACGTAGGGGTTGATGACAGCAGTGAAATTCCACCGACCCGCAATAGAATGCACGAAACAGACAGCCGACAAGCATGAATTACTGCTGTGCGCAGTACAGTGTAAGTAAACTCTTGTTGCAGGCGCTGACAGTTCTCGTCGGAGTTCACGCGTCCTGAGAAATTGATTATGTGCACTATGTACTGAACAACACCGGAGTTCATTCCTGCATCACTAGTACACCAATCAGTCGAGATTCTGTGAGGTACAAAGCCGCTTCCTGTTTGCACCGGCGTAAGTGAAGCAGAAGTGAGTTGCACGCACTACTTAAAATGCGTACACATGCCATATCTATGCTGTGAAATATTCTGTACAATTCTGAATCTGTTGACGTAAAGACAAATGACGGCTGCACGCTCGCACACAGCGGAAGACACAGCGGCCCATGTATTTGCCGCAGGAAATGCAACCCTCTCGTATGAGGGAGCAGGGCGACGAAAGCTTCGAAAAAAAAAAAAAAAAAAAAAAAAAGCCTTACGCGTTTTTGCGCGTATTTAAGTTTTCGAGCGCAAAGACGCAGCGAACAAGCTATTGCTATGGGAGTAGGTATAGCCTGGTCACACGTGCATTTTCACGCGTATAGCCGTCCTTGACTTGTGAAACGCACTTCGCCCCGACGAGGACGACGCCATCTACGCTTAACGGAAATTAACAATTAATGATGTCTTCTCCGATCGCACGGGTCGTCTCAATGATGCGTTTTCGAAGGCTGGTCCATTCAGTGGCGCGATGAGAGACCGTTGCTCCAAACGCCCACTGTACCTGTCGTACTTACTGTATTTACTGAGCTTACTTTACTTTTTACTTAATTTCTTCACAAGCACACGCACACGCGAGAGGGGGGGGGGGGGGGGGGGGGGTCCCATGTCTTTGATATACATGTATAGAGTCTGCTTAAACTACCGACATTTGTTATCGATCACGTGACCTAGAGGAAAGCAGAAGCTTGCCCCCCCCCCCCCCCCCCCGAAAAAAATTTCTGGCTACGCCCCTGTATACGACGAAAACGCCGTCATTGGAAGCAGCCTGCAGAAAATGCAAAAGAAAGAAAGAAAGCAAGAAAAGGAAAAGAAAGCAATCAAAGGTCGCATCATGCAACAGGCTCCGTCGTACGAAGAGTAAGCGTGCATGACGCGCCATTCACACTTTTCCTCGCCTGCGTATGCGAACACCAGCATGGGAAGCATAATTAAGCAACGCACGGGAAGCGCTCGAGACGGCCGGATAGCAAAGAGAGAGGGAGAGAAAAAGACACTTCCGTTGGGAAAGCTCATGCAAACAATACAAGTACACAAGCCTGCGAGATCACGTCAAAAGTACCCAACACATACCCCGCCTTTTCCGGGATATTTCACAGCCGTAAAGCGATACAATCGTAACGTTCCAGGCGGCACATAAAAGAACGAGTAAAGTCTTCGATTACAGCAAAGCACACTACACGCGCCTAATATACAGGCGCACCGGACGGAGAAACAAGCTCACCCATCTATAACACACGTGACAGCGTAGGAAAATGAGAGATATGCGAGTGCCCGCATGCAGCAATCGTGACACTCGGTTGAGATCTTACCTTCTTCGTCTTCGGCGCGCCTTTGCGAAACAAGTCGGTGAACGTCATCATAGAGCTTCAAAGCTATAAACAGAGGCTCGGTGAGCGCGTCAGAAAAGGCTCGTCAAACGTGCAGGGTAGTAAAGGCTTCGGCGAGTCGAATTGCTCAACGAAGGCGACAGTCTTCAAGCGACGTATAGAAGATGCAGATGCTGTAGTCGAAGAATAGTCGCACTTTTCTGGGAGTTCGACTAGTACAAGTAGAATTGACCGAACGAAACTCCGATTAGAATTAGAAGCAGCGCCAACCAACAAGTGGTTTATCGACGAATCTGAGTCACAAACAGGACGAGCGTGTCTCGGACTGCACAAAACTGGGGACCGAGACGAACATCAATCGACGCACGACAGGACCAGACGTTTGCATGCACTTCACGCAAAGGAGTCTGAAGTTGAAGTAAACAACCAGCCGTCAAGATCCCAGTGCCGACGAGAGTGAGAATTCTTATCGACTGCAGAGCCGCCTCTCAGACGCGCATTCAGCGAGAAAAGGCTGTAAGGAAACGAGCTGAATCAACGGTAACCGCGGTTCTGTATACCATGCTCTGCACGAACTGTTGAGAAAGCGAGATACACGGTACGAGCTTCAAGAAGCAGCGGCGAACAGCTAAAGCGGTGCCGACGAAGTTCCCGTATGGTCTGCACCGGCGCGCGCCAACGCCCCGCCGACAAGCCCTGGGGATCTCAGCGGGGATCGGAAACTGGAGCGTGGAGGCTCCAAGCAGGGGAACGCCGAGCCGCGACCGCGTCTGCAACAACCGAGAGAGTTGTTGCGGTGACGGCCGGGAAAAGCGAGGAGTTTGCTATACGGCTATCCACAAGGTGGTGCCTCGGTGCTATCCTTAACGAATATTCCCAGAAGACGGGAAGAAGCTGAGCGGCATCAACAGGTGATGCTCGGATAGATGCAGTTAGCGATTAACACGTTCAAGCTCGAAGCTATCATTCGGGAGAACACGATAAAGCTGAGATGAGAAATAGACGGGCGATGGTACAGGATCCCGATTTCAGGTAAAAAAAGTTGGAGAATACAGCATAGGGGCTGAAGCACTGGTGATGTGTTCCGACAACTACAACAGGAGGTATCCCAGCAACAATTTTGTTTTAACACTGCAGAATCTCAAAAGGATATATTCGACGATACCTGCGAAGCAGAGTGAACCGCGCCCGTCGATGCACAACTTTTCACGAAGTGCCACCAGAAGTACACATCTGAAGACTCACGCGTAAACCAGTGCTTGCCACAAATTCGGCTCTCTCGATTTCCCAAGACCGCAGGGCGGCGACGGCGAGCCACGCAAGGAAAACGACGGGGCAGATCTGAGACGCGACGATGACAAAAGCAACAGGTGGTGCAGACACCATGGACTGACCATCCCAAGTGGAGCTGGCAACGCACGCGCGCCCTAATATACGGGGTGCTCGAGCCACCGCGGTCACTCGGCGCCTGGACCCCGGGGCTCACTCGGAACAAAACATATACATAACGCGCACACCGCACACACTACAACACGGACCCACGGATGCCCTGCCTTGCTGTCCACCGGCCGCACACTCAGGCAACTCCTCGCGCGTTGCACTGGGCGACGGAAACTGCGCGCGCGTACTTTCGCGCACATAAACTACGCCGGCGCTCTTTTTTTTCTTTCTCTCGCCGACGCCGACAACGCTAGGACGGCCGGGAGGAAGGAAACGACGCGAGGGGCCCCGTTTCTCAGGCAACGCCGCGCTGCCCACGAAACAGCGGCAGCAGCCGCAGGATGCGGAGAGGACCGCCTATCGCCCCAAGCGGGAAAGCGCGGCTCTTCCCCGCGCCGTGCCCTCTATTTTTATCGCTAAGGCAGGCAATAAGTTCGACGTGCTGAGGGGGGAAGGCGGAAGAAGAGAGAGGAACAAGCACCAGGTCCTTCCCAACACCCTGCTAACACACGCACACACACATGGGCGGGTCAACCCCCTCCACCTCCACGCCTCCTACCAGAACATCTCCCCTCCAGGGCCTACGACCTCAAAGATGCGAGGAAAACAAGGTTGGCTAATGAGCACTGCAAGTGCGCTTCTCCACTTAACGGGAAAAGCCATCGCGCGGCAGGGAGAGGCTTTTAACTAAACGACGGCCAGGCGCGTGCCTTATTCATCTGTATATATGCGTGCGGACCTCGGGAAGTGGTCGTTTTGGAAGAGTCGCGAGATCCGTTCTGCGGCTGTTTTGTTTCGCTCGCTGCCTGTTGCTATATGACCTCCCCCGAGAAGAGGTCAGCCGAGACAAACAACCGGGCGTGCCGTGAATGATGAAAACGAAGGCTTTAATCATAACACGGGGTCGTTCCGTAACCGCGCTGAGAGCTAGCGGTACCAGAAAGTTGCACATGAAACGATGCTATTAGGAACGAAGCAGCACGTGTGCGTAATGAATTACACAGCTATAAGGCAACTCCATCCCCCGCCTTCACCATTCCCCAGAAAACATTTTTTCCTAAAAGAATAAAACAAAACGAATGAATTCACGGCGAAGAAATGAACGTTATCATCACAATTCAAAGGGACCGTGCACATGAGTACTGCAGGAGCACAACATTGCTTCTACACTGAAGCCTTGTTTAACAAAATAACAATTTTATGATTTTTTTATTTAAAGCGCTTTCGATTCCCTGATGGTGTATAGTGCATTAAATACCACCAAACAATGAAGGGAACACATCTCGCACAATTTAACGATATTTTCATTTATTTTCTCGTTAAAGGCCCGGAGGTCATTATACATATAAGGGAGGCTTCATTCTACGTAACAATTAACGCGACTCATTTTCAGCGAAACATGCGTAAAATATAGGGAACTATCGGTATACGGGTTTTAAATATTAAATTGTATCGTCTAACGTCCCGTAACATGCGTTCCGTAAAGAGACACGCCGTCATGGAGAACTCCGCGGTAATTTTTACCACCTGGGGTTCTTTAACGTGTACCTAAAGCACTGTAAACGAGAATTATCTCATTCCCCCCACGTACGCGTCCACTGCGGTCGGGAATCGAGCCCGCGACCTCGTGCTCACCAGAAACATGGTTCGTTTTCAGCAAAATCTAGACAAGCATGCGCCAATAAATCTTCCCATCACCACGCTTGGCAAATCAGTTCTGGGGAAATCCGCAGGGTATGTTTCAAGAAGAGTAAAAATTATCAACCATTCAAGACTAGAGCACGAAGCTGCAATATTTTCCCACTTCTTGAAGCTCCCTCCACCCGTCAGATTTCCACAGCTATAGGACTGATGAATTTGATCTGACGTTCCCATCACTGCGCAGACGACAGCGTGCCCAGAGTGGGGAACACGGTGGTGATAATATTACTGCGTGATAATATATTAATGCATCACCACGCTTAACGAAGTGCGGGAATGAGTAAGCCATCAAAGAAAGAAAAAACGCTTAACCATGCACTCGGCCGCGCAACGCTTGAAACAGCGAAGATGGGCGATCGTGGCCCAGCATTTCCGGAAGTGAAAATGCTGGGCTACGGAAGTGAAAATGCTGGGCATTTTCCGGAACCTTTAATCTTATTACTCATGATGATGATAATTTCTTTTTACGCGTCTCGGACTTGCGGCTGTCACTGCGCGTTGTATAGCGCAGCTTGCAACTCCGACACCGCGTTCCAGTGCCAACACCGCGTTCCAGGAGACCCGCTCCGTGAATGCGTCTCTCTCTCTCTCTCTCTCTCTCTCTCGCTCTCATAGCGCACAAAACTTCTTCACCTCGCAGAGCACGAGCGTACGAACGCGCCAGCTGTGGACGAAGACGAGGACGCTCGAACGCAATCATATGATTCGCATAAATGCATGTTCTGCAAGCGTGGCTGTATAGCCTAGTGGTTACGACGCTGGCTTTGGAACCGGGGGCACGGGGCTCGAATCCTGCCTAGGAAAGAAAGCTTTTCTTTCTTGGTAGTTTCTTGATACGCACCAAAAATTACGGCTGGCCTTAACAGCTTCGCTGTTAAACATATACAAAAGTGAGAACTAAATCACGCGGATCAATGTACACGCACGAGTCAACGATCCAACCCGCGATCTCGGCCTCCTCCACAACCGCGGCGAGCGAGCGTTGCACCTGCTGTGTAGGCTTCTCTGCAGGATACGTGGGCGCGGGTTGTGACATCATTAGCGCGAGACACGCGCTATCAGCGTCGTCGACGAAAGGGCGTGAATAAATAATTGCGAGCCGCAGAGACGTTCCCCCCCTCAACCGCTGTTGTCACGGAGCCAAGACTACTCGTGCGTGGTCGAGGTCATGTGGCGAGCCGACAGAACGTGCGACGCTATATATATATGCAGAGTCTACATACTCGCCCAGTGAGCGATAGCGGTGACGTTCCACAAGACACAAACGACAGAGTGCACTAGCTCCTGTCAGGCACTCTGTCATGCATTCAGGTGTCAGTCAGCGCGCGTCTACGGATTCGGTTCCACAGCGCTGTTCTTTGGCAAACACTGAGATAGAACAGCGAATACAGGTTGTCTTTCTGAGACGCGCCAACCGTGGTGCAAACGGGGCCTTTCGGACCCTTATTGTGCAATATCAAATATAACAAGAAACGAAAACGAAATTAAGGATTGTGTAACGACAGGTGGAACGGTAATTGGCTGGCATAACGTTAAGTGATGTGCAGGAAGACAGCCGTATTGTTTATAACCGAACGCGAAACGGGAGCACCACCGAGCTTTGAGCGAACGTGTAAAAAAAAAAAAAAAAAAAAAAAAAAAAAAAAAAAAAAAAAAAAAAAAAACTAATCGATTTCTTTTTATTGTAACGCCAGTTAAACTGCAGGCCCGTTACAATACAATTAACTCAGAAGTGCAGCCAGGCCATGTAATGAGTACAACACATAACCGGCGCTCTGCTGGAGCAAAACAGAGAAATAGGTGGTCCGTCGAGTCAAAACTATGAGGACAGAAAACCACGCCGAAAAAATATGAAGGGAAAGAAAAGATAAAAAAGAAAGATCGTCACAACATCTGAAAATCATTCAGAGAGGGATCGAATGCGTTCACAATAACCAATGACGCTAGAAAGCAAAGTGTGGATAATCTTAATATTGATACATGAAAAGCCCGCGAAATGGGCAAAGCAGCGAAGTGGAAATTAAAGGAATTTCTTTTTTTGTGTGTGTGTGTGTGAGTGGCTTTGGGCCACGCACACAGAAAATAAATACGCTTAATTTTCCAACCCACTCGCGTTGGTTTAAGGCGTGCGAGAACCTCCTCTGCTTTCGTGGCCACGGAAACGACATAAACGCTGACCGAATCGATATGCCAGCGCAGTGACCGCAAACAGCAATATGTGTGTTTAGATGCTTCCATAGCTGGATTTACGCAGCGGATCTCTCTGCCCTTGTATTCAAGGACGACCTCATACTATAGCAGTAAAAATAAAGAAAGAGAGAAAAAATAAAGACGACAAAGCAGGCCTGTTTACGTACGCAGGCCAAAGCTGTGGCGAAACCGAAAGAGTTAGCGAAGGGTCGCGAGGCATGGCTAACGACACAAGGGCGACGATTTCCTTTGCGAAACCGCCTTTCGCCGACCACTTAGAAAGCAGTAAATCTCACACGAAGAAAAGGCAGCAGTGTTGCGAAGTCGGACCGCCAAGTCCGTAATGGTGTATACCGAAACCTTGCAACTTTCTGCGCGCAGAGTGCATTGGCTCCTCGACACGCGTATTGCGCAATTAACCAGAAAGAAAGAAGCTTCTCTTTCTTCAGTCTAAAGCGGGAGCCCCACTGAGCTTTGTGCGAACGTGTAAAAAACCTTGAAAGACGCCTTTATGCTGCATCAGATAAAGTAATCGATTTGTTTTTATTGTAACGCCAGTTAAACGGCAGGCCCGTTATAATACAATTAACTCAGAAGTGCAGGCCACGGTGTCTCAGTGGCCACGCCATTCGGACGATGTGCTCTAGGTCACGGGTTGAATTTGAAGCCGTAGATACACCCTGTTTCGATGTCGCAAAATGCAAATGCGACCATGCACTTAATTTAGGTGCGAGTTAAAAAACGCCAGGTGATTAAATTAATCAGGAGTCATTCAGCGTCTCTCGTGTCGAAGGTGTAGCTTTGGGACGGTGCTTAAGCCCGCTCGATCTCACTTTCAATCAATCGATAGACAAATAGATCAACTATTTTGCTAAGCCAAAGCTTCATTTCTCTAAAATGGGCACCGACAGTCTCAAAATGGGGATGAGAAAAGTTCACACGGCCAAAACGACCACGACCGATGACCTCACTCGTTTGCGTCAAAAGAGAAACGATGACACAGGCTACGCAACTTGTTCGACTTGGAGCACCTCCTACACAGAATACGCATGCACGCAAACGTAGAAATGAGAAAGCACCAACGCGACAACCATCAGAATAGAAGATTCGAAAAATGCGGGGGAAAGAGCTGAGAAAATTCCACGAACGCCGGCGCAAAGCCTAAAAGAACACGCACACAGCCCACACTTTCCTTGCGAACTAGCTATACGACCGGGGAACCGGTGCGCGCTTCTGCGCTGCCATGGGATCCCGCTCGCACACGGCCCACACATGCACACGCGCGCGTGCGTGCACATCCAAACCGGTGCGAACGTTTGATGCTCGCTGTTTTGCAGCCGCGCGCGTTCAACCACCGCACTGCCGCCGCCGCTTGACTCACACCCGTCGGCGCCCAGGCTACGTAAATATTGCACTTCGAACGCGGTCGCCACACACGCGCGGTCTCAATAAATGCGGGCAGCGCTGTGAAGGCAAGAGCCGTGGTGGCCAACTGTAACACATAACTGCACTTGACCCCTCAATGCCCGACGTATCATTTTTGATAAGCTCATTTCGATACCTAAAAATGCTGACTTAAGCGAATGAAAGTTAACGCAAAGCACATATTTGCGTTATTGATATAGTGAAATGTCGCGGATAGTTCAGCGAACCAATTACTACATTACATAATTTATAACTCAAGTACCATTCCACCGTTCCTTATTTTCTTTATTATTCGTTGGCACGAAAGTATGCTCTCGATAGCAAGACATGAAGGGGATCAAGTTGCTCTAATTTTCCTTGATATCTGGAATTGGTATTTGGACTTTCTGGGTTACAAGTGATCAACAGTGGTAGAATAAGAGGATGTCTCAGCGCTGCAGCCAATGTTTCAACAAGGGGGCTAACTTCTTCGGGGGGAGCAAGTGACGAAGAGAAGTCCATTTGTCGAATTTGTTTGTTCATGTTAGCTGCTCAAAATTCGGGAAGGCACGTACACGGATATCTAGAAATGAAATAGACAGCGACGGGCGCTGGTGAAAAAAGCATACGAGCGAGAATGCGCGCTTTCACCGTCGCTCTGCCTTTTTGGCCTCTTCATCAAACACTGTCGCAGATGATCTCGCCGAGATCTCTAACGTTGTGGACTGAACAGCGGAATGTCATGTGCTACATGTTCGCGTCCACGTTCCTTATTGTAATTCTTACTTATCGATCTAACCCTTGGGCACACGCTGTCCAAATCTAGTGACGTCACGGTGCGCATGCGCGATAAGCTTCAAAACCGTGTTTCGATTTTGCGTCTTTCCTTGCTTACCAAGGCTCCGCAAGACTGGCGTTTTTCGTATTCTTAGAAGTTGGAGCCGACAGACAGAAAGTGCATCTAGACATTAATAAATAACAGGTAGTATAACAAACATGATGCAAAACTAAAGAATAATTGCTAGCAAGTGCAGTTAAACAATCGCGCACTTAAAACGAACGAATGTTCTCGGCTATGGAATTCCAATGGTCTATATACTTTGCAAGGAAACAAAAAGAACTGTACTTACTTGTAAGTACCGTTCGTAAGTCCGTGCGCAGGTAACTGGACAAAACATAGTTTGCGTTGTACGTTCGCATTAAAGCAGCCATTTGAAGCCATATAATATTAGGTGGGGTGATGAAGTTAGGAAATTTGCAGGCGCAACTGAAATCAGCTAGCGCAAGACAGGGGTAATTGGAGATCACAGGGAGAGGCCTTCGTCCTACATTGGACATAAATATAGGCTGATGATGAATATCGTGTATAATTGGATATGGATGTTTTGAGATCTTTTGTGTTTTGTTTGCCTGTTTTAATATGGATTAGGCAAGTTTGGATGAGTATGCCATCTAAGGGATATAGCTTGTCAGCCATGTAACGTGTAGATGCGATTTTTTTCTCGACGAAGCACTAAGCCATATATTCCTAATACGAACTGCATAAATATTCGGCGAAAACGGGCAAGCCGTTTAGGCTATAGAGTCACTGATAAAGAATTCCTTATCGATGCAACATTCGGTACATGAAGAAAAAAAGAAAAAGAATGAAAGAAAGCATTCAACTTAATGTGTTCCAATTTTGCCTTTGCTTTTTGGTCAAGTTCCTCGCAATGTGTAATTCATGATTTCATGTTGCCTTAATTGTGCGTGTAACGTATATGAGACGTCTTTTTTTTTTTTTTTTTACGGTGTTTTCTTTCATAGTCGACCGTACTGCACATTTTGTGCGAAATGAACTCAAACTCCGTGGACTTTATGTGTCGCCAAATAGGTTGTTGCGGTGCCAAGCTTTGCAACACGCTGCACCGTATTATCGAGACCACGCCCCTGTCATCCTTGTCCATACTTCTCTCCGCCCCAGCCCCTCTTGCTCCGGTGTGCCTCGACATACACCGCATGCTTCGTATGCACTATTCGGTTTTACTACACTTTTTTTTTATTTCTCCTTTTTTTTTTTTTCGCTATTGTTGACTGTTCGCCCCCGCCACCTCGACAGGCGCGAGGCTCATGTACCTAAAATTAGCTCGCCCGAGTCCACGAAAAAAAAAAAAAATAAAGAATGAAAAATGAAAAATTAAATGGAGGGGCGCTTCGGGCGCTTTACGATGCTTGCGTAAGAGGCCGCCAGTTGATCACGGATGCGACCTCTTGGGGCAGCCGCTAAGCAGAGTGCAGAACCGAAAATTTTTTCGTTCCGGTTTTCGTTTTGGTTCACTGAAAACGGTTCAGTTCCGGTTCAACTCCGGAGCGAAAAAGTAACGGTTCAAACCGGTTCATGTTCATTTACAAAGCCGAAGAATAATGACAGGAAAACAGCGCAAATTTATTTTGTAGAAGAACGCGATGCTGCTGCTAAGTTGCACCGAATAATTACACCTGTTTGTTCTTCAGGCCGCACGTAGTTATAAAAGAATTATGCAGATGCAACGTCAACGCTGGAACCTATGTGAAGCGAATCTATAAGAAGCTTGTTCGCATTATTAATAGTTTTCCTCTATTGTTTTATATTCTTGTATAAAATGTGCTTTGTGTTCTTTTTGTTGTTGTGAATTGCCCTTCCCCTCTGAAAGTACTCTGTACCGAGGGTAAAATGAATGAATGAATGAATGAATGAATGAATGAATGAATGAATGAATAAATAAATAAATAAATAAATAAATAAATAAATAAATAAATAAATAAATAAATAAACGAAGCTTTATTGAGGAAGAGCGAGAGAAAAGAGAAAAGAGAAAACGCAGAGAGGTCCTCTAGTCTGCTACTCTGCTCAGGGGGTAAAGGTGAGAGGAGAAAAGTATGAGACTTTAGGAGTAATGATAAGGACAGGGCAGTAGGATGCGAATATTTACACGTTCGTGTTCGGTGGGCCTGCTCAGAGCCTCGAATCGAGGATTGTGTTAACTAAATATTCTAAGAGAGCCTTGATGGCTCGCTTCAATGATATGGCAGGTCAATATATGGCCCAGTAGAACTTTTTCACTGAACGGTCTGTAGTTAAGTGGCGCTAAGGAAGAGACTGCCGTTCGAAGTCATATTGGGGCCAAGCAGCAAGTATACAGAGTGTCCCAGCTAACATTAGCCAAGCTGTTGAAAGGGGAAAAAAAATCTAAAAAATCCCGGTACAAAATACGAATACAAGACTTGCGATGTTAAGTTAATTGTCAGAAGTCTGACGACCAAAAGACGAAGGTTTTAAAGTCGTATCTTGCACCGTGTCTTTTTTTTTTCAACAGCTTGGCTAACGTTAGCTCGGTCATCCTAAATGTGCTCGACTGTCTCAGGTACTTATCAGGCATCACATTCTGGCGAGTCCACGCGTGCGATGCGTTGCAAGTATTACTTTGTTAAAACAACATGTAGTCTGTCCGCTGACGCAATACGCTAATAACCGAACAAACGCTGCTACTTTTAAAACACTCGGGAGTCCCTTTAGCTTAGTACTTAGTACCACATCCTTAGCATTCACTTAGTACCACATCCGAACCCATTCCAGTGGATTTTGAGTGTTAATCTTTTTTTTTCGATGACTCATTGTGATTTTTGCTGAATCATGCTCATGACTATGACTTCTACCATCATCCTTTAGTGCTTCCTTCACTTAGTGCACACGTCCGAACCCATTCCGGTGGTTTTTGAGCGTTTTAATCTTTGTTCGCTGAGTCACTGTCATTCTTTCCAGAGTCATGGTCATTATTGAGTCTTTATTGTATTCTACTGTCATTATCGTTAATATCAATCATACTTGCACCCATTGCTATCATTAATTCTCGATTCGTTGCCACTGTGTTTTTCGACCCATTTTCCGTCTTTGTCGTGCTAATTATCAGAATTTAGTGGCTACTACGATCATTTATCGATATTTATATTTCTCGTGTAATTACCTATCGATTGATATACGATGATATGGGGTTTGCAATGATCTTATTGAGTTACCTATTTTTGTACATATTTCTTACCGATTTTTTGTCCGATTGTTGACACCACCTTTCCAAGGTCAGCCAAAACGAGACATATAAGCCTTTCGCCTTAATATCACTGGAAGCTTGTGGGTATATAAAAATGAGGTAGCTTAGTTGAGCCACAAGTGTATGCACTCATGTGGATAAAGAACTCCAGAACAGGAAGTCAACGTGAACCGAAAACCGTTGCTTTTCCTTTCGGTTTCGCTCCGGTGTGAAAAAAAGAAAAAAAAAATTAATCGGAACGTTCTGTAGGATCAGTTCCCGGCTCGAACAAAAATATATTTTTTTCAGGGTTTTCGATTCAGTTCCGGTTCGATATCCTGCCGCTAAGTGCGTGCCTGTTATACGTATTATACGTATGCGTGCGTGCGCGTGCGTCAAAAATATTTTTTCTCTTCTTGCTTTACCTTTTACAAGCAATGGAAACAAACACGATGAAAAAGATACACACCAGACGAATGGGAAACACCCGAAGGAAAACGCCAGTGCCATGTATATTTCCCGGCTTCGCCAAAGCAATTAGTCACTTTCTACAGACAAGGAGTGCCGCCTTCCGAGTTTCTTGGAACACATTCCGCTTGCGTTCACGCAAACAAAACTTGGCGTTGCTATAGAATAACGAAAAAACAGAAGTGGGGCCGGGGTTGAGGGAGTTACTCAACATAGGCGGTGACAGCAGCCCGACGTTCACCCACATTGCTTTTGCTAGTTTTTTTTTTTTTTTTTTTCGCATTTGACTTTTTATAACTCCTGAAAAATCTAAGCCAGTTTTTAGGCGCTTGTGCACGCAGCTTCGGATACTATAGCTCAGCCGGACACTAGCTAGACGCGTTTTAGAGAGAAAGCAGTAATTATTTTTTTTATTTCTTGAAAGAATCATTTTTTTTTTCTTTCTTTTTGTCGATTAGCTGTCTAACCTAGAACGCCACGACTTACTGTGGTAATTCTACTCGCAATGCGTACGTGTGCTTCCCCACGTCGCAGGTCCCGATTTGAATTTCAAACGCTCGTCGACGTTGTAACAGGTTATAAAACTTCTGCGGAAAGGGAACACATGCCCTTGAGATTGGCAGTAGAACAACTGCAGAGTCCACAGCCCCTTAAAATTATTTTAACCGGTCTGTAGATTGTCTTCATCTAGACTGCCTTGCCTTTTAACGCGATAGCGTTAAGGGCCCCGTGTCGCTGAAAATCCGGCGTCGGCGTCGGTGTTGGCGTAAGCGCCGGCGTCTTTGGTCGAAATAATCATGCCCAACCACATCATCTCGAACCACCCTGAACGGGCAGGCCCTTCGCGTGGCACAAGGCGTTAGTGAATAAAAATTGAATTTATTTTTTCTCAAAGTAAAATGCGTCGGAAAAATCGTAAAGTACGACTTAACTACGACTTACAGACATGATAGCGTCGGATTGTAATTTGAATATACGAGAAAAAAGGCCTGATAAGCAGCCAGGGATGTTCGAATGCTATCGCGTTCCACTCTTAAAGGTGAAGCTTAAGCGTCCTCCAAATTTTTGGAGGACGCTTAATACACAGCTGACATGCAGTTCACGCCTCGTAGCGTGCCTCCGAGAGCTGCCGCGAATACGTCGATGAAACAGAGCTACCGTGAGGCCATCACCTCAAGATCACTAATTACCTTATGGCACATATTGCAATTTACAAATTCTAGCCGGGGAGTTCGCAAGGCTTGGGACCAATTCTCAGGATGACACACCAGTTTCGAGATATCAACTCCCGAACTTTGCGGAGAAATGCACTGGCGTTCCAGTTACTTTTGTGCTTCAATGCATAAAACGACGTTTTGTTAAGAAAGTAACTGGAACGACAGTGCATTTTGAGCGCAGGTTTGACGGCGCATATCTCGTAAATGGTGTCATCCACACAATTATTTTCAAGTGGATATGCCTTGCAGTCTCACCCGCTATAGAATTTGTAAATTGCAACATGGCGGCGCATAATTCTTCTTCTTTCTGGGGTTTTACGTGCCAAAACCAGTTATGATTATGAGGCACGCCGTAGTGAAGGGCTCCGGATTAATTTTGACCACCTGGGGTTCTTTAACGTGCACTACAACGCAAGAACACGGGCGTTTTTGCATTTCGCCTCCATCGAAATGCGGCCGCCGGGGCCGGGATTCGATCCCGCGACCTCGTGCTCAGCAGCGCAACGCCTTAGCTGAATGAGCCACCCCGGCGGGTGGCGGCGCATAATTAAGGTAAAGTTTAAAACATAATTAGTGAACTTTTGTTAATTAGTCGATTATGCATTTCAATTTCTTGTGCAAGTAATGTCCACCTCTTCGAGTAGACCAGCTCATGGACTAGAATTATGCTATCTGCCACAGGCAATTAAAAAAAAATTGTTTTGAAAGCGTTCGCTGTCACACCCTGTATATTCGCATATAAAACCATATACAGGGTGTTTTAATTTAGCTGCACCAAACCCATTACTATCATTAATTCTCGGTTCTTGGCCACTTCTCGGGGTTTTCCACCCGTTTTCCCGTTTTGTCATGCTAATTATCATAATTGTTTAATGACTATCATAATCATTGTCGATATTTATATTCCTCATGTAATTACCTATCCATTGATATATAATTTTATGGGGTTTGAATTACGTTAAGGAGTTATTGATTTTTTCGTACATATTTTTCCCGATTTTTGGAACCACTTTTTCAAGGTCACCTCGAAAACGAGACACAAGGCTTTTGCCTTAAAAGAAAATCCCGCACGGCAGTAACCGGCGGCTCGCTTATAGAAAAACTTTCTTCAAGAAGACAGAGCCGAAATGTAATCAAGAATGACTTTAAACAAATTCACAGAGTTACGTAATTTATAAAATCGTCGTAGGAAGCGTGGTAGATAATGTCCCGCTATGATCGGGGAAGAACTTGCCCCACACAATGTGGACTCGTCATGAAAAAATTTCCGAGCAACTAGTCGAGATAACGGCGTAATACCATTGCAGCAGCCGACAGGCGCGACACAGCTCCATATACAAAGGTTGACAACCGTCCTTGGTGGTCGCAGCTGCGGCTCAGCTGATAGGAAGACTAGAATGGCTCCAATTCTTTAGCGTATGCCGCTCTATTGTCTACGGTACTGTCTACCATTGCGCGGTCAAAAGAGACTTACACTAACGCCATTGAACCAAAACGACCAGGAACAATGGAAAAAGGTCATAGCGATCGATAACAGATGATCAAAGTATAACGAGCACAAACAAGGTTGAAGCAAACACGCATGTTTCTTTCAACCTTAGGTGAGTGCTGGCTTTGTTCTCGTCTTTTACCACCCTCGCATGAAACATTTTCGGCTTCCATTATCTATTTTTTTTTATTGCAGCGTAAACCATCCTATCGAGCCCTCGGCAAGCGTACGTTTGGAACGTAGCTTCGGAAAATTGTATATGAAGTGACATTTGTACCTGCGATCAAGATTGACCACAATGCGTTTCACAAATATCTAACACACGGTCATTCTACCAATTTAAGAAAGAACTAAAAACGTACTACTACGGTCAGACTAAAGTTATACTATATCCCTTTTTACGATGCAGTGAGTTCTCATAGTATGATGCTAGTAAATCTAATTTCCATGACTTTTTTTTTTTTCTCAGCTGCTACGATATAATATGTTTCGCTACCATGGCATACGCCATAATCACGCTATAGCAGATATTCCCCATATACTATATGAATGCACCGAGGACCCAGGTCCGGAGGGACTCGAAAACTTTGCAAAGTGGTAGGCTGCGGTGACCAGCTCGGACCCTCATATCCAAAAGGAGGGCCGTACTGCGCGTTTTGGAGGTCGCAAGACGCCACCTCACGGAGCTTCAACGCCAGGACAAAACCAGTCCTTAAGGAAACGAAGGGCTGAAGATGTCTGGGCAACCGCACTTACTCTTCTAACAATTTTGCCGAAATAAAAGTTTTTCATTCATTCATTCGTAATGAATCATAGATGTTTTATTCACGTTCTTTATTTCTGTGCACTACATTTCTGCCCTGTTACTCTAGCTTTAACTAGATCTAACTCTTAATAACTAGGAGGCCCCGTTACAAGTCGTTGACTATGACGTTCTGCATACCGAATATCTTCCGCATATACAAAATCCATCTGTAAACCAAATACCTGCAACTTTACTGAAACATAATAAAATTCTGGATGTTGATTCTAAGTGCACAGTGCCATACAACTTAGACGACGTCGTGCCTCGTAGAAAAGCAATTAATCGACGCTTAATTAGATACCTATTAATGCGATTATCAATATCAAGATACTTCGCGGACTTTTTGGCATCTATGTTTGTTTCTGTGTTCTAACTTTCCCAGCAACTTGAGTCAGTGGGCAGTCCGTGGTCTAATGGATAGAACATCGGGATGCTAAGCGAGGGGACGGGGTTCGAAACCAACCGTTGGACCAACTTGATACCGCGAGCTCGCGGCCGAAACCGGCCCAACACCAACCAAGATACTGGCCTAGAAAACGCAGCTGCCCAGCCACCGGCTCCTGCATGTGCTGAGCTCAGGAAAGGAAGCAGTAGGCATCGTCCGGTTTGCCATGGCGACCCGAAGCGGCCACTGCCAACTTTTCTTAGGGCTCAGCCGTGTAACCGGGTAATTAGGGGCAATTAGAAGCCAGGCCAAGTTTTGCCGGCGGCTTCCGTGGCGTGCGAAAAGAGCGCCTCGGCGACGGATGCGCCTCTGCGCACGCGGCACCCGTGCTACGCCAATTTTTTTGCTACGAAGAAATTCAGTCATTCGACACCTATTAGTACCATAAAAAGAAAAGGACAGCACAGGGCAGGCAGGCTAACATAAGCTTCAAGAACAGTGCAGTAGAGATAGAGCTTCTTTTCTCTTTCTCTAGCGCGTGGGCTTAAACATACTTTAAAGAGGAAACTTCGCCTCATATATAAGAGCTCCTATCCGCTCCTATCTAAACATGGGAACGGTGAAATCGTTTCGTTCGGCATTCACTGCAGCGAATTCAATTAATTTTGTTGAATTTAAAACGAAGTTACAATCTACCGACTTGTAGGGAGCAGATTTTTTTATTTAGACTATAATTTTTTTTTTCAGGAAAGTGGTTGAAAATAACAAAGATGTACGTATAAACAGAAACATCAAGTTTACAACTCCGTAACTAAGTCAGCAAAAACGATCTCGCAATTAAGTAAACCGTGCACTTATTGAGGCATATAAGGCGAATAAAATTGACGTATTATACACCGCCCTGAAAAATATCACTAATTTGTGATATATTTCACATATGCAAGCACACCAGGAAACTTGGCGCGCTTTTAGAATTCGTTACATTAAAAGATATTATAATTCATTATTTGTTGTGCGTTCGAGGAAGTGAGTCGTCATATTGTGATTAAGGAGTCAACAGCTACATAAAAAGGAAAAAAAGAAGAAGAAAGGAAGAAAGTGAAACAACAATTTTGAGCCATTTGTTTAAATTATGCTGCAAGGCGTCATAAAAACTACCATTTCAACAACGAATTTCAGCATCGAATCTACGAGCACGTGCTCAGCAGCATAACGGCACCGCGACAGGTGGTGATCACGATGTAAGAAAAACAAGAGAGCGAAATTCAATGTCTTGGCGAACAAATAATGGAAATAGCCTGTGCGTTTTCGTGTTGGCCAGAGGTCTTTCGGTGTTTCTAGCCAATGAATCACGTACCATCTGAACAATAAATGATTCAGGCGTTAGTCATCGCCAGTGTCCTTCCTGCCGTACGCTTTTCGAGAGCCTTGCAGAACAACGACGCTTTATCTTCCAGGTATACCGCTTACGCTATCGTTACACATTCCCGCCTCGTGCCACTGCGGTGAGCGCCCGAGTCACCGCTAACCGCGTCCGAGTACACAACTGAGCGTGGCCTTCGAGATCCCTCCGGCCCGCTGCGATCGGGGAGGGTATACAAACTGAGCGTAGAGTTTTCTACAAAAAAATACTAGAGAGAATTCAGACGCTGCGGTCGTTCTGCAATCGGAATGCTGAGTAGCACATGGATTTGTCTAATCTTTGTGCCGGTGGCTTTAGACGTTCTTTTCGCGTTTCTTTATTGCACTATTTTTTCCCCTAAATATGCAAGCATAGTTTGTAAATACGGCACGTCAAGAAGACTCTGAACACATGCATTTGGTGTGTGTAAATATATGAACGCGTGCAATATGTATGTGTGTAGACAAATATCTTCGTGTGTTGTATGAATATGTCTGCATGAGAAAAAACACGGAAGTGTAATGTACGTTTAATGTATATATGTATCTATGTAGTTAATGAACAATATATATACAAGCATAGAAAGTGATACTGTTTTTGATATATATAAAATTGTAAAATGATTGTGTTCTCTGTGTTTTTCTGTATTTTTCGCGTGATGAAAGCAAGACTGTGCTATATATTTTGCTTAAACCGCTTACCAAACTGAAAAGGGTCAGAGGCCTTTGTCAGACATTTAAGCCTTTAGCGTCTGCCCCTCTAGCAGGCTCTGTAAAATGTCTGTTGAAAATAAATGTGAATTCTGCATAATCACTGTGAATTGGTGCATTTATAACGCAATATTTTGTTGAAGATTATCACTACGCAGTCACAAAGCCATTCGAAGGCCAGAATAAAGACGAATTTTGGGAAAATTCGTGTACTACCAAGCATTCGCATACTGGCTGAAACGTCATGCTATAGCAGCTCCCGTACACACTCACACCACCAGAGTTCTCTAGAATAATTTTTGAAACTATGTAACTGAGGGTGCGTGCAACAATGTTTGCCTGTAGTGATTCTTGCAGAAAACTACGTTACTGTGGGTGTATGAAAAAACGATCGTGCACTTATTACTTTTAAGTGCGCAGTAAAGAACGCTGTCCAAATTAATTTACAGCCCCCGCTACGTACGGCATCGCTCTATAGTACTAGCGAATAGAATAGCGAATAGGAATAGAGCGAATGAAACTTCAAAACAAACACCTAGTTTTAACTTACTTTTAAGCTTGCCTCGCATGAGACAGTCGTCCTCCAACGGTAAACATGTACGACAGGTTACAAGGGATGATTCGCTGAAGCAATAAGCTCGTGTATATATATATATATATATATATATATATATATATAGTAATCTATTGTAATTCGTATGAAGGAATAAAAAAATGGAAAAAGTGTGTGTGTGTGTGTGGGGGGGGGGGGGGGGGGTATTCGTAACTGTCTCGCATTTTCCGCACAGCTGCCAGTGACAACGACGCGTTTCTAAGTGACGGGTAAACGTCGCGCTCGATAGAGGAATGGCGTGCTTGCGACAGGTACGGGCGCGATGCCGAAAAAAACAGGTGAACTTGTGCACCGACTGGCAATCGACCATGCCTGCCTCTGCATGCGGACAGCCGGAAACGAGGCAGTGAGCGCGAGATTTCGTTCAAGGAGCCAGTATTGGCCATCAGTCATGACTTCATATTAACTTGCCAGTTTTTTTATGGTCACAAAAGCAACGACGACGGCAACAATAAAGATAACGCTGGGGCGGAAATTACGGAATAAACGCTACACGTTATACGCTCATTTTTACGATGCAGCACATTTTTCACATTTTTATAAGAGCCCCTTCTTTGCGCTAAATAACGGCAAGAGCCACGCGGTATTTAATGTTTTCGCTATCTTTCGTAAGCTCTGAAGGTAGCAAATTGAATTCTGGAGATTTACGCACCAAAACCACGATTTGATTATAAGGTACGCAGTATTAGGGGACGCCGGATTAGTTTTGACCACCAGGAGATCTTTAACGTGCTCCCAATGCACGGCACACGGGCGTTTTTCCATTTCGCCCCCATCGAAACGCGGCCGCCGCAGCCGGGATTTGTTCCCGCGACCTCGTGCTTAGCATCGCGGCACTACAGCCGCAAAGCCGCCGCGGCAGGTAGAGAAAAATAAATTGCGTCGCAAACTACAATACGCATGCTCCATCTGGTATCCCTTTCAATCGCACTTAACATCCTCTCTCAAAATGGAACAGAAGAACGCAGCGTGTTTTATTTTGTCTAACTACAATCGTATTAGCGGTACCACATCAATGAAACGTACGCTTTCCTTGCAGCCACTGCAAACACGCAGCAAAGCATTTTGCATCATCCAGTTTTGACAGGTCAGTTCGTCTCATCGTTCGGTCCGCTTAGGTCACCCCCATATAAGCTAAGCGTCAGTACCTTGTAGCACTAACGCTTCTATTTATTTCGCGCACGTCCGAAGAGTGGAACCACATTCCTTCTGATATCGTTTCCATTTCAGACCACGACTTGTTTTGTTCCTCGATCCGCAGTTATTTTAGTAATGATGCATGAAGTGAACGTGATTTCATTTTCTTGTTTGTAAACCGTACTTCGCATCGCAGCTTGAAGTCTGAGTTAAGTAAGCTTTGATAATTGCGTGCATGTTATTTTTGTCGTGCTGATTTTGTACATATTTCTGTACTCCACTGCCATCTGTAAAGCTCTTTGCGTTTTAGGGTAAAATTAGTAAAGAAGTAAATTAGTAAATTACGCTTCTACCATACCAGAAAAGCCTGACGAGCCCTGGGAGTTCCCGTACCAGCTATGTGACGTCACGGATTTCCACAGCGTCTGCTCCGGTCTAGTTAATTATTAATCGAAGATCGACCACATTGTATTCTAAAGGAGCCAAACACTTAATTTATCAAGTTTTGAAAACATTTACTGCGCCACAACACCGGTGTGCTTTCGGCGCTAAATAACAAAAAAAAAGTTCTGCCTTCACTTTGTCTTTTAGTACGTGATCAACTTCCCACCGCGAAATTACTGACGATAGAGTTTTGAAATAATACTTTATCAGTATGATTTAGTGCTTCTCTCTATGTATTTGACTTAAGGACTTGACTTCAGGGCCATGGCGTCATGCCGTGTTGCCAAAACACCTGTCGCCGCCGTTACATGTCATCGGCTCTTGCTAGTTTTACACCACTGTTACATATATACGTGTTCAATTCAATTCATTTTTATTGATATGTAAATTAGTACATAGACAGTAGTTAATGCCCCAAACTCTCAGTGTACGGGCGTTTTTGCATTTTACGCCTGTCAAAATGCTGTCGGCGCTGGAAAACGAACCCTTGACCATGTGCTCGGCGACCTGTAGAAGTTTACAGCCACGAGCGAGCACGGCGAGTTTTTTTTTTTTTTTATGTATTTTTTCTTTGCGCACTGAAGCAATGCACCAAACGCGTCATTTATTAATTTTTTTTATCCCCCCTCCACCCGCCGGGGTAGCTCAGTCAGCTAAGGTGTTGCGCTACTGAGCACGAGGTCGCGGGATCGAATCCCGGCCCCGGCGGCCGCATTTCGATGGAGGCGAAATGCAAAAACGCCCGTGTGCTTGCGTTGTAGTGCACGTTAAAGAACCCCAGGTGGTCAAAATTAATCCGGAGCCCTCCACTACGGCGTGCCTCATAATCAGAACTGGTTTTGGCACGTAAAACCCCCAGAAAGAAGAAATCCCCCCTCCCCTGTCTTTTTGCCAAACTAGACCGTCAGATAGACTTGGCAGATCGTGGACGTTTCCTCACAGAAACAAAGTGAGAGGAATACGCCGCAGAAATTTTAAGCCTGCTTTTTCTCCGTATCAGCATGGCGATCGTTGTTGGGACATCCAAGATTACGCGGATCTGTGAGCCAACAAACAAGTGCCTTGGTCTCTGCAGCGTATCAGTGCACAAGCCAACAAACGACGTCGCCAGTCGCAAAATGAAGCTTCTTAAGTTTTATCTCTGTAGATTAAAAGAAAAGAAAAAAATTAGCTCTAAACAGAGATGCAAGCGTTCTCTCTTGAGTTCCTTCGCCAGTAGTAACTGTACTATACGTAATCGTCTGTAACAAGAACTGGCATAACTACTTTTTAGCGTTGACGCAATGAGCGCACCTTTTGTTTACGCAATAAGCGCACCTTTCCCAGATACACGTATGAAATATGTAAACGTGAGGAAAGAGCACAAAAAGGTTATGCGCGACAGACACTTGCCCAGTTTCATCAGTTGTGGATATCGCACAACGCGTAAATACACTAAAGATGATCGAGAACTGCAAGTAAGCAGAGTTTACTACGCGCCTTCGTGAAACGCTGTTGGACGATGCAGGCCGAACACACGCACCGTTGTCATTTGTTCCTTGTTTTTAAATTCAGATATAAAAAATGGTGAAGACAACATTATGCTGGATGTGTAACACGGTCAAAGTGCAAACTCGCCATTACGATGATTACGATTGCGAAACTCGCAATCTACGATGATGATGATTTTATGGCATCCCCTTTAAAATGGGGAGTTGACAAATGGTCACCTAGCCTGCTTCATTTAATCAGGTGCCGCCTTCGATCAATACCACCTAGTGTTGGTTTATTTAAACGCGTGAAGCGGGCAGTACAGGTAATGAAAGAAACTGGGGGTGTGAGCCCCGATACCAACACTTACGACGTGTATACCCGGAACTTTTCGAAACGAAGTTGAGCCTTTTTGCCAAGCATACATGTGTTACGACAGCAGCTATACCGCATTTTTTTTTTCTTTTTTTTTTTCATAGTGTCATTTGATGCAACAGTGTAATAATTCGCGTTGCACGAAAAGGGGGGCGTGTCGACCGACGATATAACGTACAGTATTATTGCAACGCGGTAGGGTGAGCATTAAACAACCTCCAATCGAGATTAACGTAAAAAGACTATTTAGATAACTTCGACGACACTATACAGCAGGTCTCATTCAGAAAGGAAGTATCAAACACGCCTCTCACGGTATTGCGAAATTCCGCTGCAGTGAGACATTACAATTCGACAAATATATTCACACGCAGCCCGATTCTAACGTATCAAAGTCGTGTGGCCTATGAATGAAGCAGTAAAATGAAGGGTCCCTGATTTAATTTTGACTATTCGGTATCTCTCAAGGTGCATATTAAATATCTGTACTGTAAATCTCATAGCATGGTGTCGAACCTGCGACCTCACGCTCGATACAGCTAGCGGACGTCACAGCCGCCGAGTAACCGTTAGGTCAGCCGGTTATGATGTCAGAGGTCTGCTCACTTTGTAGATGGGCGCCTTGTTGTTCCACGTGTTCCAGGAAAGGCGACGTTCTTCCACCTTCACTCCAAGACCCATGGCTGCACGACGGTGTTTCTAGAGCTGCCGAAACGACTACGACGACGTTGAGCTGACTAAAGCAGCCCGGCGGTTCTCCCACGCCTCTCGGATAACAGCACTGCCGCCCGCCTCCCTCAAGTTGGGTCCCGCCCGTCGAACGAAGAAGCACCGGCGCAGCGGGTGATCAAACAAGGCGCCAGCGTTCCAATCGCGGATCTTACAACACCGCCCGACGATCACGACAACTATGCCAAGTCACGACGGCTCGCCGGCACACGCTCACGCTGTTCTTCACGTCACGTCAGATTCACGCTGTTCTTCCAAGTGTTCTTTGCAGACGATGGCTGTCATGCACCGGTAAGCAGACGACACTGTTTAGAGGTGGATGCAGGGCGTATATGGTTTGCCTCTTTAACAGCCACACAACATTTGAGCAGGCGACTGCGCAATGCAAGAGAGTTTGAGCAGACAACGACACACAAATCTGAACGATTGCAGTTCAGCGCGTCACAACGACGAAACACGGCGAAAAGACGCAAGCTTCCGAAGGAAAGGGCCGGCCGGTCCACTGCGGGCCTCACCACCACACAACGCCGCCGACCTTGGAAGAACCAGGAAGCCGCAAAGCCGAAGCCGCCGGCGCCGAGGAATGGGGCCTCCCGTCCTCCGAGGCAGAAGGGGCGGGTGTGGCTTTTAAAAATATCCCGCGCGGGGTCCAACACGCACGTGACGAGCCAGCCGGCACGGCGGTGAGTCCGGGTAGTGGAGACAAACCCCTCCGTGCACGCGCCCACAATCACACACGCGCGTGGTTTTCCGCGTCGGTTGCAAGCATACGCCGCAAAGCAAGCAATGCCGGTGCGCGGCGAACGACAGGTGGTGGTGGGTCGCGTCGTCGCCGCTTCCGACGACCGGTCGGCAAGCTCCAACGGCCAGGGCGCGCTCACCGAGTGTGCGTGTGTGTCACAGCCAGGTGAGGCGAGTGTGCAACATATGCGGACGGAGTCGCGGCGCTGCGATGCAGTGCGGCGTGCCCACCGGAAGCTGTAACAAGTGGTTGCGGTCGCGACGAAGCCTGCCGGCGCCGCTGCTTGCTGGTCGGTCGACCGCGCAAACCGCGTCGACGGTCGTGATGCAACGCTCAACTTCGGCTCGACGCAAACGCCGCAAACCACGCCGCCGAGCGAAGCCAAGTAGAACGCACGCCGCCACGGCGGGAAGAACGGCGACGCTGGCGACGCCACATGGCATCGGCGGCGAGCACGCAAACGTGCTGCCCTACACCCCACTCTCCTCCGCACCGATGTCTTCCCACGCAACGGCATTTCGCCTCCTCCTCGTCTTCATCTCGCTTCCTTCGGGCTCTCCGAGGGATCACGTGAGCAGATATCCACCGCTTGACCGATATCCGCGGGTAAGAGTGACGCACTCCACGCACAAGACTCGCGCCGGCACGCCCGAACGATTTATACGTGTGGCTGGGCCGCTTTTATGATGGATAAAAAGAGCCGCGTAGTCTCCGGACGCTTTCTCGAGAAGACGAGGTGCCCAAGGCGTTCCGCGAAATAGCATATTCAGGCCTTCTTCCTGGAAGGAAGAAACTAACTGCGGTGCTTATAAGTCACAGCTTGACCTAGCATTGAGGGCGCTATTGGGGCCGAATATCGACGCAAACACATGTGTGTTCATTAATCTGTTAGCCTGAGAGACGCCCAGTGATGCTAATAGCTTTCGTATCGACATTCTGATAGCTACACGAGTGCTATTGAGCGTGTACAGCGCTAAGTATCAAACAGAAACATCAACGTAGCTATAATGACAATAATGTTCCATGTACGACCTGTACACAGAATACTGGACAAGTGCTGTACTATTTATCAGACATTATTCGGTTTATACGCAAACGTCTTAAACAGCAGCTTTTCTGTGTAAAGTGTTCAACACTTCACACGCATTCCGCAAGTACGGATTTCGCAAAATAGGAATGACGCATGGAACGTAGGTATTACACTCTCGAAGATGGAGCGCCAAAAATAAATTGAGAATCAAAGCAATATAAAACACTTTTGCCCTTGACAGGGATCAAAAGGCAACTAAATGAACCATCGTACTCAACTGGCACTGCCCACATTTTGGTAAAAGCACAGCAGACAGTCCTACTCGACATTACAAACTAAATGCAGAAAGAGCGCAGGCGTCGATTCTTGCATCATCGCTGCCATCCTTGGAACAGAGAGATCAATATTTATACACGAGGAAAGGCCACTGAACCTCTAGTGCGCACTCTCCTTTTACCCCGCTCAATGCTGAAATGACCGCGTGACATCGCATTGCCATTTTCGCAGCGTTCAAGGGCCTCCGTTGCCATGGCGACAGGGAGAGAGATGTCCCGCGTTGATGGCCCTGAGGTTAGGAAGCAGAACAATGTAAACTGTATACGTATAGAGAAAGGAATCAGTTCTATCTAGCACGCATGAATTATTGCGCTATATGTTTGCTCATTGCAGCGCTATGAGGCGACACGATTTCACTACTTGCAAACAGATGGACCTTCATCCCACGAGACCATCGGACTATGATTCTTGGCTCTATGGGACTAACCATCGACACTATTGATGTTTATCACCGAAACCGGCCTACATCTGTACATTTAATAGTTTATGCCGTTAGGCAAACCTTCAAATTAAAAAAAAAAAAAATTCACTGTGCCCTGTTTTCTTACACACCATGGCGGCCGCACGTGAGGTACAGTATTGACGAAAAAAAAGTCACATTCGCTTACTAACTGAATTAACAAGCGTGGTGTCAGCGCGCACAAGCAAGCATGAATAGATCACACTCGTTGACCGCAGACAACCACTGTCAAACGCGGGCGTGGGGAAGCGCCGCAGCGAGCGAAGGTTCGTGCGGTCCAGTAGCGCACCCAGGATATCTGCCAGGGGGGAGGGGGGTGTTGACAGTTTGCCAATACCATCTAAACAGCCCTAATTTCGATTTCTTCACGGAAAATTGTCAAAATAATGCGCTATCATGCCTAAAAGGAGCAAAAGTTCACATTTGTCGGGGAACCCGTGTCTAACTGTGGACGACTGTACACTCGTTAACAAGCGTGGTGTATCAGCGCGCACAAGCAAGCATGAAAATAGATCACAATCGTTGACCGCAGACAACCAGCTGCTGCCGAAACCAAGTCTGATCAAACATGTTGCGGGGTGGGGAAGGCGCGCGGCAGCGAGGCGGAAAGGTTCTGTGTTCAGGTCAGCAGATAGCGCACGCCAGCGGCATGACTCTGCTGATGCAGAGTGAAAGCGGAGTAACGCATTATGACTGCATTTGATCCCACGGCGCTCACCTGTGACACAGCGCTTCAATTTGCCAATACCTGATTTCTAGTTGTTCTAACAGCCCTAATTTCGCATTTAGCTTTCAGACGTCATTTTACCGTCTTAAGTGTATCAGTCTTCCTTTTGTCATTTTCGTTCCTAAAAATGCGTCCGCTGTGCTTGCATGCATGCAGTGGCGTGTTCAGACGACTGCGCGTCTTACATCTTAGTTGCAGTACTCAAATGCGCAAGGGAAGAAAAGGGATTAAACAAAAGGGGAGGTTAAGTTGGCCTCGGGGGGGGGGGGGGGGGGGGGGTTGCTTTCGCTCTCAGCAGCAAAGCACCGTATACAGCCCCGGCTGAGCGGCTATGCTGAACGTACTACCCTGTTTGACGGGATGTTAGACGTGCCGCGTTCGGTCAGCACCGTCGAAATAATAGCTTTTCATTTCTAGTAGTGCCTGCAGCCCACAATTAATACCGTACATGTATAGTGCATGCGCTTTTGAGCCAGTGAACGAAATATTTCATTTTTAAAGCTCAACATTTCCATCCAATAAGTCGATATTTAATTATTGTGCAATTATTAGGGCTCATTCGTAAATGCACAAAGCACCACCTTGGCTTTCTTTCAATGTAAGGTTCTTCCATCACGGAGGCACGCTATTTCAATGGAGTCCGCAGCGCCATGGAATAGAATTGCGTAACTATAACACATGTATTTCGACAGTTCATCACAATCTGAAACTGAGGGGGATATAGTCCTGTCAAACAAAGTTATGCGACTGACTATATGTGCATATGCGATGCTCGACACGGTGGCTCAGTGGCTATGGTGCTCTGCTGCTCAGCACGAGGTCGCAGGTGGGCCTGAGGCGGCCGTATTTCGGTGGCGAGAAATGCAAAAACGCTCGTGCGCGCACTTAAGCTGCACGGTAAGGATCCCGTAGGGTCGAAATTATTCCGCAGCCTTCCACTACGACGTCTCTCATGGTCCCAGTGTTGGTTTTAGCCTTTAAGCATTGCGAATCAATCAACCCTATTTTGAGAGAAAGATACAAATGAGGACTCCGGCGTTCGTTTATTTCTGCCCCCCGATCTTCGGAGCAACAAACACTTTCGCTCGCTATACAAAAGCGCGCGCATCGGACACTCGAATGATGCCACGTGCGCGTTTGTGCCACACCCACTGTTCTCGATCAGGCGGCCAGAACTGAAACAGCGAAGCACGACTCAACGCGCGAACACTCCCCAACGATAAAGCAGGTGCGAAGAAAAAAAAATTAAAATAACCGCGCACTGTATGTAACGACCGTGTCAAAGTCTATACAGTCTCGCGGCGCTATCATTTCACTGCTGCGGAAACACCCGCTAAAAACGGCCGCAAATATCGCACATCCGGCGCTATATACTACACCCTTCCTATACAGCTGCTGCACCTCATAGAGCGAGTCACCTTAACGGCGCTGCGAAATACTAAACGGAAAGTTGGCCGAACGACGCTCGCCGGGACCGACACGAAAGGACGACAGGGAAGAAAAGAAACTTACAACGAGCTGAGAAGAACGGAAGAAAGAAAAAGAAAAAAAGAGGACAGCCTTGACGGGACCCGGTCGCGCGGTGAAGCCGAGGGTCGTCCTTGCACGCCGTCGGCGTAGTAATCTCCTCTCCCGTTTACGCAACGCACCACTTTCCCAACCACCGCTCGTCGAAGAAAAGAACAAAAGAAAATGATACGCGCGAGAGGGAAAGAAAAGGGGGTGCTGGGGTTGCATCGCTGATCGACACAACTGACGATTGTGTAGCAAGTTTGCCAATTCATTACGCGACAACGTCGCTGTGAGTTGGCGTGCACATTTGTCTATTATACACAAGAACATCATTTAGAAGTCATGAGAGAGAGAAAGAGATAACTTTTATTGTGTAGGAGTTGGGCGGTAGTCCTTGCTGGGAGGAGTCCTTAGCCCAGGACACGGAGGTCTAGGACCACTGCTCTTGACTATGCCGAGTGATCCAGCGTTTGGCTTCGAGATCTTACCCTGAAGTAGAGCTCCAAGTCGGGCTAGTTGGTTGACATGCATGGTATAATTTTTTAACTGCGCTAATTTAGAGATAGCGGACCCGTATTTGGTGCCTAATTCTACTGCTTTGGTACGCTACCTAGAGAAGGAAAACCCAGGCGGGTGCAAAGCTTTCAGCCTAGATGTTGAGGATTTGTTTTATGCAATACCGCAGGGCGAACTTATGGTAGCCGTAAAAGAGTGCATTACGGAGTTTAATGATGAACATTGCTTTGTCATACAGTGTGGCGTTTCCCTTGAGGCTTTTTTGGAATTACTGGGCATGTATTTGTCGTCCACATATGTATGCTGGCGAGGGCAGCAATACATCCAGAAATCAGGGGTGTGCATAGGGTCTAGGGTTGCCCCTACCCTCAGCAACATCTTCCTGGCTAAAGTGGATAGGGCTGTTAATACAACAGTCGGTAGTATGGCTTCCCGTGTCTTTCGCTATGTCGACGATTACCTGATTTTTGTAGATGGAAGTAGGCTTGAAGAACTGTCTCTTCAAGTAAAGGAAGTTTTTTGTAGGTCGAGACTAGACCTCAATTTTACTACAGAACTTCCCCACGAAAATGAATTGCAATTTCTGGACATACGTTTGCGTTTTGAGTTATTCCACACATGTTGGTTTTATCGACCAAGGTCCCATAAGTCCCCCCTCAATTTTTCCTCCAGGCATTCGAAGATTGTAAAGAGTGGAATTGCCTTGTCGTGCATAGATGCAGCACTACAGAAGTCATGCCCCCACGTAGTAACGGAAAGTATCAGTTTCCAAGTGACTAGGCTGACGAATGCTGGATACCCAAAATTTGTAATTGGAGCAACATGTGAGAAACTCGTAAGGAAAGTTAAAAATAGTGGTGTGCACTCACCCCGCACTAATAAAGAAAAAAGAGCGTTTGCTGTAATTCCGTACCAGCACAAAGTTGCACACAATTTGAAGAATGTAGCGCAGCGGTATGGGGTCAACGTCGTATTCTCAGCCCCTCAGAAAATGGCGCGTTTATGTGCTAGAGTAATGAATGTAATTGACAGGGCATCTAACCACAGCCCTTTTGTCTGCAAGATTGAGCATAAGCAAGGGTCAACCATTGTCCCCTGTGCCTGCGCAGTTGTGTATGAATTTCCTTTTTCTTGTGGGTGTGTATACATCGGCCAGACGGCTAGATGTATTAACGTTCGGCTGAAAGAACATAAAACAAACAGCACCTCAGATGGTTATTCCCACGTGGCTAAGCATTGTAATGACTGTAAAAAACTAAACAAGGAAACTTGCCTCCCACTTCTTAAACAAACTAGAATTTTGTACCGTCATAGGGACCGTAGTACTAGGGAACTGTTTGAGGCATTTAAGATAAAAACTACACGTGGGTGTGTTAGCGAACCTTCGGTGTCACTAGCTGATTGCGAGATGGCGTTTTTAGATGCTACTGTGTGACGTCAACGTATCCATGGTTGGATTGCCAATCAGATGTGTTCATTTTTCTCTGTATATATGTCATTTTCACCCATTAAACATTCAGTTGCGAGTCTGCGCACGTCTTGTCTGCCTCGTCCTTGTCAGTGTGTGTTAGCGCAGTTAAAAAATTATACCATGCATCTTACCCTAGATGGGACTAGTTAGACACAAGCCATGTGCTTGGCCCATATAAAGTGTGCGCTTGTAAGCCTGCAAGTACGAACCAAGTGGCCCAGCAACATGTTCTATAAAGCTCATGCCTCTCCATAGACAATGTGTGGAGTCATGACTTCCCCATTTTTAATCGACTGCTGCTTATAAGATGTGTGCAGGTCATCAAAAAGAAAAAAAGAATGGTCTCAACTACAAAAAAAAAAAAAAAAAAAAAAAAAAACGTCAGCGAAGCTATCTATAGAAAACTCTAGAAAACGTCGGCAGTCTACAAAAAGAAAAAAAAAACTGATTTATCCATTTAACCCTTCGGCCACAAACGTGTTTGTTTTATTTCAAACTTCGTCACGGGATGTCCCCTTACAACGCAATGCTATGAATAAAATTTGTCTTGCCTTTCTTCTTTGTCTTGTCATACGGACAACAGGTTCCACATAGCGCTCCTCGTACAGCGTTATTGCTACGTCCAAATTGCTGTGATTATTGTTGTGATTCCAGAACTAACATTGTACAATCTGCCCCAATATACATGAGGTGAACACTTCAGTGTTCAAACAGCACTTCATTCAAATGCGTCAGTCAAGACTTACTGATATACGTATGCTACATAGTTCTCATGCTGAAAAATTCCCATGGAAGTTTTCTATTGAAAAAAAAAATCAGCTCAGGTACAATGCAACTACCGGACTTAAACACACATATAATGTCCCTGTACATAGAGGCGCACCGTGTAAATGTGAGCTGTGATCATGACGCTCTGAGACCACCTGTTACTTCAGAACGTAATAATGGTGGGTCGGTTAACAACACGTGAGTCATTACAACCACGTGAGAAAAGTATTTTACGCAGAATTCCAGCTTTTGCATTTCCGATACCGCAAAGCCGAAGCTGATGGGACTCTCTAGAGATTAAAAGAGGAGATGATCTCAGCTCAAAAGGCCTCGGCTGGCTCGCTTCGACACGCACGCCACAGTCAGAACAGGACATGAGAGTTGTGAAACAGCAATCGCGTCATACCGATTGCCCAGGACCGTGGACAGCTCTCGTTTGCCGCACCCTCTGCTCGAAGCACGGTTATGCCCCTCCCCTTACCGTGCCTCTGCGTTAAAGAACTGAAGAATAAATAAAAAAAATGCTCGACATGAACCGCCTTCGTCAACCGCACTGGCCTAAACAAACATACAGGCGCCAACTAAGTCCAAGCGTATAAAGGCCACGTGTACAGTCGGCCGCAAAAGTTCACGCACCATGGCATTTGAGGAAACCTTGAATTTCCGAGCAGTTTGTGACCATACCCAATAAAACCAAACAAAAATATATAAATCGCATATACCATACATAGTACAGGCTAGAAATACCATTACCAGGCTGCCGTGCCCAGGCTACGGAAATATTTACCTTTTTCTCAGATCCCGCGGTCCGTAAACTTCTGCGGCCAACTGTATGTATACCTTACCGCAAAAAACACACTGCCACCAACGGCTGAGTAGAATTTACTTTTTTATTATTTAATGTACCAAAGCGACACGGACTGTGATAGACGCCGTAGTGGGGAGTGCTCCGGATTAACTTATACCACCTGGGTATAAGTAACATATATAAGGGTAACATGCACCTAAATCTAAGTACACGAGATCCTGCGCCGCTTGTTTTTTTATAATCTCAGGTGCTCTCCTAAGGTCTATCTTTTGCCGGAATTATTTTTGCATGCTAAATTATCTCGTATAGGACCAAATCACAGTAACCATAATTTCCTTCCCGCAGAAAGAAGCGCGAAATAGAGAAGAGGCACGCTCTTCCGAGAACTGCTGCTGCCGCCGCCAGCTGCAGAACGTCCTGCATGCAAAGGATCTACTCCGAATTACAATGACGATGCATACGATGTTTCCATCGTCTGCACGACGTATCGGTGGGTTTCTAGACGATGATGACGCACAGGAGGCACCATCAATCTAGTAGCAACGCAGATGAATGACAGAACATCGGTAGAAAGTGACAAACCGTCGCTCCTGATCAGTCCGCATTCGCCTTCACCGCGGCGCGAGCGTCGTAAACCAGAGCCTTGATCATTTCGCGGAAGCGGCGGGACGCCTATAAATGCCAGCCTGGAAGCGCTCCGAAGGTCAGGAGAGGAAAGAGCATTAGCCGCGTGAAACTCAACGACTCACATGACAACTTGGCTCAATTGCAAATGTTCTTAATCACAGCAGTCTTGAAACTTCGCCCCTGCCAACAAGCAATCTAATTCCTCTAGTATTCAGAAAATTAAAAATTACGCGCCACCTGTGAAGGAAAAACAACAACTAAATAATGGCATTCAGGCATATAAATATTAGGATTCTAGTTAACAACTTTGCTCATAGGCGGCGCGACAACCAGTAAATAGCATTTTTTAAAATTTATTTTGGAAGCAAGATATTCTAGTATTTATCGGAACTACAAACATACACGCCACCTGCAATAAGGAAATAACAAAGTACTGTTATGACATCTAGAAATAAAAATATGAATTACATAATCATTCATAGGTAGCGCGACGACCGCTAAACAGCCAATTTTAGAACGCACGTTTTGCCGCTTACTGTAGCCGACAAGTACGCTTCACTGCGCTACCACCTCTGTTCATAGCCTGGAAGCTTGTTTCTGCCACGATGCTTTCGCACTAGCGGCAAAGAAAACTTTACCGGACGGAGGCACTCGAGAGAACATTGTCCACGCGTGTACTACGGGCACGGCCGGACTGGACTCTCGCGCTGACTCTACGCGCGCGACAGTTCAGTCCGACTGTGAATGGGACGGACCTTTGCTGTAATTACGGTGTGCGCGTCACGCCATAATAACAGCATCGCCAACTTCAGCAAACGCATAGCGTTTCACGTGAAGAGAGGGTTCAGCTCGAGGACAACTCCGATTCCGCGCAATACAAACACACATGAAAAAAAAAAAAAAAAAAAACGAAAGAAAAATTTATTAGGTAGGCGCTACCTGAACTAACTTTAATGAAATCATAGTGAGGTTAGAAGATGGTTTTGGTCTAGGCGATCAAATGTATGTAATGAGGACTAGCTTCGTTAAAATTAGCAAATTTAAAGAAGAACATGAATGAATTAGTTAAATTTGCGACGCCGCGCCACAAATAGGTGTCACAATTCTGTAAATGCACCTGTTAGAGCGTCTAACGAAGGCGAATTTACCTTATTAAATCACGCCTCTTTTGAAATCCATCGCTAAGTTTACGTGACTTTTGCAAAAGTCACATTTACGAATTATTGAATCATTTCAGAGCGATTCATAGTACATAAAATTTGCAAGCCAATGTGTCTTCGTTGCTTCTACAGGATAGGCAAGGTACAGTTTTCGAAAGCTCCCTTGTAAATATTGCTCGAAGCAGCGAACAGCGAATAAGCAGAGAAGTGTTAACGTAGTCGTCTACAATTATTGCCTTGAGCGCCGGACGTTGGCGAAAAATAAGTTTTCCCTCTCTATCTTATTGCTGTACCATACATGCTCACTTATAAACATGCAACGTTTCTATCCCTTACAGTAGGCGCATCGGGCGCATGCTCCGGCTTCACAGAAGTAGACGAGGAGTGGAGGCAAACCCTCGGGTGTTTCGTAGGGCTTCATCTAGGCCGATACAATTGAGTTACTGTTCTTTAGCCGCCATGGCGCACCGCAGACTGCACAACGCGGCACTGTCAATACAAGTTGAAAGTGGACCGCGGGATCTGGAAACGAGCGTCTCGAAGGCACTCGCGATTGTTCATTGGTCCACCAACATTCTACTCGGTCTATCTTTACAAAGTGCTGCTGATTTCCTCCTGTCTACATAAGTCCCGCTGTAGGAAATCCGTAAACAAATCGCCATCAATCCTTTCGCGTCAACAAAGGGTTCAGACGAGGTGGAACCCAACCGTCTGCAACACGGTCGCTCGCCCCAAGTTGGAGTCCCAAACAGCCAACAGCGACATTAAATAAGGTTATGCGTCGATTTCGCTAGCGCCGGCAGGTGGGGCGCCGACGACTCCACGTTTGTTCGATCGGCTGGAGTGTATGACCCAAAGCTTTATACAGTATACGCTACGAGGGACGTCGTACAGTCGAAGACTTCGGCCTTAATTTCGACCACCTCGGTTTCTTTAACCTGCAGTCTAACCTTAAGCACACAAGCATTTATTTGCATACGGCTTCCATAGGAACGTAGCCGCACAGGTAGAGAATCGAACCCGCGACCTCGTGCTCATTGGCAGCGGCACAACGCCATCGACACGACGCTATCGCGGCGCGTGGCGACTTGGTGGCGGCGGTAGTGGATGCTCGCATTTTGCGATGATCTGCTGACCACCATCGGCGGCGCGCTGCGAGGCCGGATGATTCTCGCTTGAAATTATACACGCCCTCTCACTAACTACGCGCAGTGCAGCGAAAACTATGAATTCGCGTCAGCCAACCAGAGAACCAGAAGACTTCATTTATCCGCCTCTGATCGGCCTCCGCGTGACGCCGACTGAACGAACACGCGTCGTGGAACGATTGATAGCGCACAATGGGCGAGGCCTCCTCCGAGTGCGCAAGCGGCTCTCGCGAATGGCTGACACGAACCATCGCAAGGAGTTGGTGGTACAGTTGTTTCCGAACTCCTTTATATAACTAGACACACATAGGTACGTGGTAACTTCGTCCTCAGCATATGTTGTGAGCAGGGGGCGCTAATCTGTAAGAGTCCACCTAGTGGACTGTCGCCACTGGCTGCCGCTTCACGAGCGCGAAGGAGACTGGCTGGTACTTTCGCGCTCGTGAAGCGGCGGCCAATGGCGACAGCCGAAGTGGACAGTCCACTAGGTGGACTCTTACAGAATACGCCCCCTCCTGGGGAGGGGGGGCTCCCCAGAACTCTTCAGCGCAACCTCTATCCGCGCTCGCAGCCGAAAAAAAAAAAAAAAAAAGGGGGGGGGGGGGGGAGGGTTGGCACTGCAACTGCGATTTCCGTCGCATGCAACGGAAATCGGACTTGTGAAATCGTACTTCTATCGTAACGTGTGAAACAGGCTTTACGTAGCACGCTCAGGCAGGCAACATCGCTGGCCCGATTAACTTGCAGCGACAGACGCATATGGTTGCCGCATCACTTGTGTTGTGCCAGGCGCAGGCACATGCACTCGTCTTGAACGGCGACGCCTCGCTCTTCGTGCACCCAGGAGAGACCTCTTGAGAGACCGCAACAAACCTAATTCTTGCCAGGGAGGCTAAAAACATTAGCTTTGTTTTAGACGTGCTGCATCATTTATCACCTAAACATGACGCCTCTGGTGCGTTCGCTCTGCTCCATTCCGAGGTCCAACAGCTTTTATCCAGATGTCACTGAGTGCACGACACTTTTCGTGCGGCTCAAATGTTTCTATGAGCACATACTTGGGCGAATTGGGGAATTAGCGCAGATCGCAGATAAAGAGGACCCGCCCAAGCGCTGTTAAGCGCTGACAAGCGCTCAAATGAACTACGGCAGCTAATTCCCACCACTCGCAATGGTTGCGGAAGCGCGCGTACGCATTCGGGCGGGCTAGCTGATCACTCGAGCAGCAAAAACCGCGCAATGAACACGACTTGAAGAAGGGACGGACCTTAGATTTACAGGTGGGCAAAACTAATCTGGAACCTTTCATTACGGCGTCTGTTATATAACCCACAGTGCAATTTCGGGATGTTAAGCCCTACAATTTAATATAATTTTAACTAAGAGCAACCCTAGCGTAAGTCTGTCAGCTGCCAAGTACAATTTCCGAAGCGCGGCTTTATTCACATTCACAAAAGCAGTTACGAGTGCGGAATCTGGCGAACAAACAAACAAAAAATATGATTTTACTTTTATATACAGCCAGGAATAAACTGCACTTTTCATATCATATCATAGAATCATATAAACGGCCCTGCGGAAAATCTCAACGCGTGTTTCTCTATAACAAACATGCTGTATACATTATTGAGAAGCACTGAAGAGACCACAGCAGACGTCCATTCCACATCTTGTACGTGGTGCGTCCTTGGGGAAAAGGGAGATCAATACATCGCCACGTGGGAAGGACGTTCAACTTGACTCTGCACCCGTCCCGCTCTTCTGCAAAACAGCCGCGTGACACTGCAATGCAATCGAAACTACTTTCAAAGGTCTCCGTTACCATAGTAACGGGAGGAGAGGCCTACTCCCATGCTCTGCGGTACCACCAATGTGCAGTGTAACTGATGATTAATAAAGTATCAAAAACAGGACGTCTTTACCGTGTTTTTTCATACTGCGCGCACTTTGATGCACGTCGATCTAGGGCAGTTAAAGGGACGCTTTATACTGCTAATGCATTCTTTCAAATATATGTTTGCATTCAGGATAATATGATTTGATTCGCAAGATATGAGATATCTGTCGTGAGAAAAAGATGGTTACTAGTGCGATAAAGTCCAAACTACCCCCCACCCCCTTCACACCTTTCTTTTTTCCCTTAATTTCGCGTCATGACCCTACAGCCAGCTCGTCACTATGACGTCACAAACTTCAAAGTTTTTTTTTTCTTTTTTTTTACTTGGGCCGTTTTTCCGCAGGGAAAGTTAATGAAATCGGTTGAGTTTTTGTTTTTCCTTCAAAATTCAAGGCAGTCCTTTACTGACAATCAATTAACGACACCAAAATATATGACCTCGCGGCGAGCTTGTGCGGGAAATTCAAGGCGGTGCTGCCACCCGTCGTTGGTTTTCACGCCCTTTTCTGGTTTACCAAATCTCCACCTCACGGTAAAAGTGCCCGCTTCGCTGCTGCAGACGTAATTTACTTTATTTATACGAAATAGCTCACAGGCTCCAGAGTTGGAGTATATTGCGTGTGAGGAGGATTACAGCACAGAAGTATGCTTCATGTGCGGCGATTTTAGCGCACGTTGAAGCGGTTAACAACAATCCAAAGCTTTCCACTACGGCTTCTCTTTCGTAGTGTCATGCATTTTGGTGTCTATGTGCTTCTAACGCTTCTAGTATATTCGTAGTGTCGTGTATTTGCTCTCTCTCTCTCTCTCTCTCCTCCCCATCTTTCAGTCCCCCTCATCCCGCTCCCATGTGTAGGGTAGCAAACCGGTTGTGCTGAACTGGTTAACCTCCCTGCCTTTCTTCACTCTTTCCTTCCTTCCTTGGTGTCTATGTGCTTCTAACGCTTCTAGTATATGTATACATATACTAGAAGCGTTAGAAGCACATAAGACAGCGAAATACACGACAGTACGAAAGAGAAGCCGTAGTGAAGAGCTTTGGATTATTGTTAAAACGCTTCAACGTGTGCTAAAATCACCGCACACGAATATTTCCGGAATATTTCCATTCCGCTTTCATAGAATTGCGGCCGGAAATACTACCCGCGACCTTCTGCATGGCCAGCGTTGAACGACGCCGGCCAGTGAGCCGCAGCGACGGGTGAAGATCAAGGGCGATGAACTGCAGCTATTGTGTCCAGATCACTGAGGCACACTTCCTCCCATTCACGCTCGCACTATATTCGCAACTGCGTGCTTTCGACTTTCGCAAGAGAGGAGGTGCGCAGTGTCCTCTTAAGGGGCATTGGAAATTCTGCAGCGTCTCTTCATTGGTTTTTGATGTCCTATAGCAACGCGGATGCTTGTTGCTTGGCAAGTTGGTGCTGTTTGGCGTACATTCTTTTCAACGGCGCGAATCAGATACACACGCACGCACGCAACGTTGCAATTCTCGGTGATACGCGCCGTTGAAAAGAATGTACGCCAAACAGCACCAACTTGCCAAGCAACAAGTCCTTCCGCAGACCAATGTTTCTGCATATGGCTCCAACAGACTCTCCTTCGCGAGGAGGAGAGACACCCTAATGAGACCGATGGCAAGCCACGGCCGGACTCGATTCTCCTCAGCGCGGTGGGTGGAGTCGAGTCCGGCCGTGGGCAAGCAAGCGCCCTACCGCGGATGCAACTGCAGGCGGCCGTGGGCACAGAACCAACAGAACACCTACGCTGGCAGCAGATGGCGGGAAAGAGCAGCACCCATGGTCACGTGACAGGCAATGAATGACGTCACAGTTCGACCAAGCCGGCCCACCCGGCAAGCTGGCTTTGCCACGCGACTGCGTCTCCCACCTGAAAGTTGGCGTCTGCCTCAGCGCGTGTCGATGTGCAGTGAAGTCACCTTTAGAAAAACGACGGGACGTATCTTTTTTTGGCGACGGCACGGTTTCAGTTTTTCTGCATAAATGTCGAGAACGTGGAGACGTGATATCTGAAGGTACGTGAAAATGCAATTTCTCTGGGGCGTATGTGTGTCACAAGAGAACGGTTCTATATAATTTTATATTTCGGACAGCATGCAAATAATGAAAGGGAATAAATGTCATCCACCCGACTGTAGCCCCGAAGCTAGGAAGGCAACCCTCCTTTGTAGGCACGCCTTTCCGGGGCCACTGCCCCGGAAAGGCATTGGTTCCGAGTTCAATCCCCGGACCAGGACGGATTTTTGTCTAAACAGACAGTTGGGTTTCCTTTGTATATTCGTGCTACTGTAGGGTGGATGGCGATTATCCGTTCCGCGAAGTTTCCTCCAACTTGTGCATTTCTGCACATTTAATAAGTTATAATTTCCGTTCTTATGTCCCGTCCTACGCAACCGCGCTGTGCTGAGTTATGTGTTTGTTTTAACATGCATTTACACACCGTAGGTTTACGTCTTACGACCAAGTCACCATGGATAGACATTCGGCTTGTTGGTACGAAATACTGCAAGTGAAGCGCAAGAAGTAAGGACAGAAGCACATGTAGTGTATCTTCCTTCTGTGCTTGTCACTTGCAACAGGCCACCAAGCTTTGCCAAAATAGTCAGGAAGGGAGAATCGAGCGGAGAACTTAACGAAAAGCCGACACAGTGCTTTTCGTGCAGATAGACTCGTAAAACCAAGTAGCTTCATTATGTAACTGAACTTAAATTTACTAAATTTCCCGGAGCGTATGCAACACTGAAATCATGGCGCTGAATTTCACAAGTGCACAGCCAACATCGGACGCACAATGAAAGCTGGAGATGACAGGGTAAGAAAGGTCGATTTGAGGCTGCGTAAGCATGTAAAAGAATAGACAGAAAAAAAAAAAAAAAGGTGCTCATGCGTTGTCATAAACATGTTAGTCAGCAAGGTGAAGTTATCAACGTTGAAAGTACAGCACAATATGAGCTTTTCAAGCCCACTTGAGCGTTATACTTCTAATGACACAGTATCAGTCTTCTCTCGGTTGAACTTTAAGACGGACTCGTGTTTCTTCGTAGATTAAATGCCAAAAAACACTGAAAACATGCGAGGAAGATAAGTGTAACCGAGGGGTTGGGTGTTTCGTTCGTTGCAACGACATCAACCCAACAGACACTGACAATGTACACTCGAGGTGATGACCAGATGACCAGTGCCGACTAGCACTCCCGTCTGTGTACGTAGTTTGCATGTGTGTACCTGTATCAGTTACATGTAATGTAGCGTGTCATCCTGACATTTGTCCCGTGTTTCACGCTGCTCATTTACTATTCAGCGCCAACCAATGGGCCCAATACAGCACTACTTCTACGCCATCTTACGTTCGTAGGACTTGACGCGGGAAATAAGGTGGCGAGCTCCTCGTGGTCACCGAACGCTTCCAGCCATTGCGTCGCACGAGAAAGCACGGATATCCACTGGGGTACAATGTGCGTTTCGGCCACCGAGATGACGCACAACTTGGTACACTGCCCTGCAGATGAGTGCAGGCCCAAACCGCAGGAAACTGATGCAGGCGTCATGCAACGTTGTTCGGTAAACACAGCTTGTCCGCGCCGAGGCGCAGCCGATGGTTCACTCTCGTCCCGCGGCCCATTATATTACCTAGACGAATCTAATAATAAGTAATCGACCTTTTTCTTTTTTCGTGTCGAGCCGCAAGGCGGCGCACGCGCGCGACGCTTGGCCCCCGAGGCTTGGACGCGGTCGTTTACCCGGCGCGCGACACAACGATCGACAGCGTCACCGTAGCCTAAGTGAACTGGACACGCGAGGCTGTGCGGTAAAGAATAGAGGGGCTTTGCTATCGGTTACTGTTACTTTACTGTCGGGCGCCCTTGACCAACAAAAAATACATCGCGGTCCAGACCTGCCCATGGGTGCGGCAGAGGTTGACTTACCTCGTGGAAATCGAACCCGCGACCTCGCCCTCGGGAAAAGAACGCCATAGACAATTCGCGACAGGTGAATTAAGCGTCTGATGCCGCGCCTTCAATCAAAGGAATACTCTTCGAGGAATAGCAAGCCACTCTTTTCGCCGTTTCGATGTGCGTTTCGACATGAAACGCGCAACGGAACACAAAATTGCGCCAAGAGATGCGTCGCGTTTTCAGACGAAATTTCTTTCAAGTGTCTTGCGTCGTGTTTTAAAGTGTTGCGTACTGTACGCTTTTCTTTGATATTTTATTGTCATAACCGAGCTCTTCATACTCATAGTAACTTTGCATAATGGCACGTTTTTGCGGTCACACCTTTTCTTGGCATAGTTGCTTTATAGGTTCCTTTTGAGTATGACGCTCTCCCTGGTATATTTATTAATGTGACTGTAAACCACTTCTCTCCCCCCCCTCCTCTCACATGCAATGCGCTACTTGTCGCCTGTGAGGTACAATATAATAATAATAATAATAATAATAATAATAATAATAATAATAATAATAATAATAATAATAATAATAATAATAATAATAATAATAATAATAATTCAATTCATCAATCAAACATTTGTTTAACGTGCCCAGCAACACCTGCAAGCTCTGAGTGCTGGCGCACGGATAATAATAATACAGTTCGCCAGTGATGGAACTAAAGGAGGAAAAGAGTGTTTTTAAGACAAGGCGCTTAATTCACACCAGTTTAATTGTATTCAGGAACCATGCACGCGTCTTTAGCAAGAACTTCAGCACATAGCAGCCATTGAATATCGCACGAGCCTGAAGCTTGCTGAATATATATTTGCACAAAAGGCACTTGACAGGTAGGTTTCTGTACAATACCCTAATCAATCACAACTAAACCGCCCATTGACGGGGAAAAACAACTTCGGAAATAAAAAAATTAAAAAAGAAGATCGACATCGAAGATGGATCTATCCCTATCTGACGGCGCTCTGCTACGGAAAGGTGACACCGCAACAGTCAATCACAGTTGCATTAAAGAAATGAAAGAAAAAAATATACAAAAAAGAGGGCGAAGACAGAGAGCAAGGCAGCGATGTTTCAGTTATGCGTTTGAGTTTGTCCTCTTCAGGTCACGACATTTCGTCGGGTGGCAGCTATCACGGCTGGAAATGTAGTGCACGAAAGTGCAATATTCATGAAACAGAAGTTCATGTAGTCAAGGGTTCGACGAAAATTCACCTGGTCAAGTAACATCATCATGAGGTTGCGGTCACTGACCAAGTTAAGGTGAAAAACGGAGAGACGTTTCGGAGCCCGTACTGGTTCCTTGGTCTCATTAGGGCAGACAAAAGCAGTTTGACGTTTCTGCGCAAAGACATGGCGTAGTGAGCGGGAGTATACGTAGCAGGCAGGTTTCCATGTCATATTCCATCGTTATATATGTTCAATGAAGATTCCATCGGAAACCGGGTCACGTGGTCGTGACATGGAAGCACGCAGAATCCAAACTGTTAAAGATCAAACTCTTTATTAGGCGATCCTGTGCCCGGCAAAGAAAATAACTCGCTTTACAAGAGCGGCGAGCACAATCGTCGGTCGTCGACAAAAAACTTGTCAGCGGCGAAACGCGTCGGCTTTTAAGGATGAGTCGTCGAAGGTTCCATAGTAATCCCTGGTGCCTCCGTGTCTTCCAGAAAGTACTACACAATTCGCGTCGCTCATACAATCACATTACATGAGCGCCGGTGACAACAGACAACGGATAGAAGCATCGATAACCTTCGAGAAACGTCCGATACATGCAGGAGCGTCCTGCGCCGAGCGATAACGTTTAACATTTGTTAGCCGGTGGAAAGCGGTCACCAGTGAAAGATAAACAAGTAGACGTGTCAATATTCTTTTACTTGGACCGGTATTTTGCAGCGATGCCTTCCGATGCTAATGCCTTTTCGCGCTTGGTCAGTGGTCAGAGCGACGGTCCGCTCACGTTATCAAATGGATCAGCCGGCAGTGAGCGGTGGATGATAAGACTAGTATAGAATAAAGTATAACGCATCGCTACAAAATACCGGCCTTGGCTATGATGCCGATGTTATCCCAATAAATTCGGTGAACGTGATTATCGACGTCAAGGGCGTTTGAAGATTTCCTGTTCTTGGCGACGTCCCTTTGGTGCTCCTTCATGCTCCCGGGATAATCCTTGGTGTCAAGCCGGTCTTTTACATTCACAAGCTGGGTTAACTCTTCGTTTTCTGAACGGCATGAGCGTGATTCGAAGATCGTACGTATGTTGAGAAAACACCACTCAGAGCCTCGCTGACACCAGGAATGTACGGAACGTACGCTAGTGCGTCTTGGCACAATAAACGACAAACGGCTCTCGTGACCAAAGAAACCGTATCGAAACGTCTCTGTGTTTATCACCTTGACTTGGTCAGTGACCTTAACTTCATCAGAAGTTGATGAATGGTATACGTATATATAGACACACACAGGATGCACGAAACACTATGAGGCACGGCGAGGCTACAGATCTGCATATTGTAGACGCTTTACACTCATTTAGCATTTTGCAGCGCTAGCTTATTTTTCATCACATGTTCAAATTCTCTATTCGGCTGGACGAAAGGTGGCGACCCGAGTTTTTATCTATGGCGTAGATTCTACGCCGCACGAGTTCGATGAAAAAAAAAATATATATATATAAGGGGGAGCGTAACGTAGACACGCAAACTGCACACTTTTGCTCGTCTATCGTCACCTACTAAGTTTCCTCGGGGGATAGGTCTGCACGAGTTCTTTAAATATGGAAAAATCAAGCAAGAGTATTCTGTTTGGAACGGCACTGTCGCTGCAGCACTTCCCCAGGCGTCACCGACAGACACGTCACGAACTGCATACCGTCTAAATGGCGCTTGCTTGCCTTGGGCTCGTTGTAGGTCGTGCAGCTGCGCTTACGGCTCTCGACAGACGTGACGGATGAAAACAAAAGCCATACACGGTGCAGCACAAAGCTCCGGTAAACCTGCTGTACAGCTGGGCAACACAACCGTACTTCAGCTGTCAATTAGAACGCGACGCGAGGCGCAAAGAACCGAGCGACTATTTCGAAGGCACCTTAACATCAAAAGACAAATCTTAACAAGGGCCGTTACTTAATCACCACTGGAAAGCGGTAAGGGGGAAGGTCTCTCCTGATACTTTAGGTAAGCTCGTGACGTGACGAAATTGCAGTGGCGCTGCCGTCACGTTCTGTATAGAGCACTATAATTATGGTGTGGCGCAAGTTTGACGCACTCTACTGGCGCAGGTTTTCTCCGCTGGCAATAAAGAATATGGGGGAAAAATTTACTTTGCCAAGATTGATACTCGAAGCGGCGAACAGCGATGTCTGTTCCTGCTGCTTATTTTACAGCCTATACATAGGTTGCACGGATCGACGTCATCGCGGACGCCATATTTGGGTACCAGCAGGTCGAGAAGGGACGTAAGCAAGGAACATGACAGCATGACAGCAACGACAAGCGCGTCTTGTATCGAACGTCAGAGCGATAACAGTGATAAACCGGTGAAAAACAATCGCCGTCAAAAAGCAAAACAGTTTGCGCGTGATAATACGTTGCACTGACGTCATCGTAGTCGCCATCTTTGGGTACCAGCACGGTGAGATATGGTTCAGTGACGTCACATAAACACTAGCTTGAAACAACCTTTAGCAGGGCAAACTTCGCAAGCAAGCGTTCGATCTCTGCAGAGCGCTGCTCTGAACTTCTAACTTTTAAACTCACGTTCTTGTCCAGACAGAATCGTCTGCTTCACCGAGACGCGGCATCAATCGTGCGTCGTCCGCTACTCACAACACAGCGCAATGCACTTGACGCTGATATCGCGTGCACGTTACCCTACCAAGACCCAGCCCGCGAAACAATAAAACCTACTACTCCACGGCCACTTGACACAAATTCGCTTGCGGCCCTTCCGGTCTCTATGCTTCCTCCTCTACTCGTCAGCGACTTTCGCTTTCTCTCGTCTGGTCGGGCGCTCATGCGTGTACCCGCCTAGCTGTCATTTTCACAACATCCGCTCTTTGAAAGCAGGCATGCGTGCTGCGCGTGCAGAGCCTAGAAGTGCTATATATCGCATGTGTGCGCATATATGCAGTAGGAATATCTTTGTAACGCACCACCATCGTCAGCGGCGTATGAAGAAGACGCTTCGCAATGCTTGCACAACTCATACAACTGCGCTTAACTCATCTGGCTTGCAGTTCGAGAAAAACAGGCGCTTGCTTGCTATGACGAAGCGCGGCATTCCACGGAAGCATATATGACGATTTAGTGGTCGCTATAAATAAGGACACGTCAAACGTAGCAGACCTCGGTCGGCGTGACCACCTGCCTTCGCGTTCCAGGTAGGCCTGCGGAGACCACTCAGGCCACAGTGGTCACGAATATGCGCAACAAGAAACATACGAAAGCTGTCATAAAATTCGTCGCCGCCATCGCGAAAGAAATGTACGCACGGTCTAGCAAGCACGTATAAAGGCCACGTATTACAGTACTGGAGACTAATCGACACCATGTCGGCTACAGCTAGGCTGGAAAGAAGGTAATTAGGACAAGTTCGCCTAGTCAAGACCTTGGCGTTATTTTTCGCATCTAAATTGTGTCTTGTTTCTATATCGCTGAGATTGCGTTAAAGTTATTTTCTTCTTTTTTTCTTCCCCCTCCAAAATACGTGTGTCAATGTGTCCCGGTCTTTCATCCAAGAAACATTCATTCAGGCGCTTGTCTTGCATGCGCCCTTGAATTATCGTATCCACACCCTTATTGGGTATTAATTGCCATCCGCAGTATTTTAAAGCATTTACGCTTCATTAGGCGATTTCCTCTTTAATGCGATATTTATCACCCTTCTAGAACATCACTCACGATCAAGTCAATGGGGACGGAGGCGTGACAATGGTTTGGCGAACGGTGCTCAAGCGGCAACACAAGACTGTGCCAAATAACTGCGACGAATCCTGTAGACAATGCACTTAAAGCTACCTAGTATGAACAATAAAGTAACGCCTTTTGAAGATGTCAGAATCTCTTTATCGCCGGCGAGCAACACAGTTGGTTTTGAATCTGCTCCAGTGTCGCCTCACCTACGAAACGACAGCGCCTCAGCCACCATCGAGTTAGTCATGCGTGTAATAATTAGACGACAGCGAGCCTCTCTCCAGACAACCGTTGACTCGGACACCATGCAACAGCGGCCTACAAAAATAGGACGGCAGCTCAGGCGAGGCGCGAATTTTTTCTTGGCACGTCCACCTCGGCAAGGCGTGTCCACGGTCGCACTGCAGTATCCACCAAACCAAAAGTAACTCGCGAACGTTGCTAGCCCGCGCTTGCGTTAATTCTGTCTGACACCATTACAAGCCGACGTAACGCACCCGATACAGCGCGCGTTAGGTGTCATTACAGTCACGTCAACTTTGCAGAGGAACAACAGAGAGAAGAATATAAGAGCGCTGACGCAACGGAGACGGCGGTACTCACTCGGTAGACAGCTAGGCGCTTCCCTTTCCTGCTTTGGTATTCGTAGGGCATCCTGTAGCACGACGCCGAGGCACGGTCTCGGCATCAGCACTCGCGCACCATCCAAGACGTCGCGCGGGGCTCGACCCAGTCTCACCACTGGCATGCGGCGGAGCCAACCTTCAGACGCTACGACGACGCCAGCGATCGCCGCCGGTGAAAAGGGGCTCATCGCGAAACTCGCGCTCTCGCCGCCAGGCGGAGTGTACACCGAAACCTGTCGCAACGAGCGCTGCTTTACACGCCGCAAACAGAGCGGTTGATGCCAATGCGCGGTGCTCTGATTAATCCTAGCACAATAGTATGTGTCGAAAATAGATGCCACGCATCAGCAAATCAAATGAATGCGCGCACGGCGTTGTTTATGCGGTTATTTCTAGGAAGCTTGACCTCTTTTTCGCGCGCTTTTTGCGAACCCGTGACCGCGTTTCTTTGGGCGGAATTTCAAACAGGTCTTCGTGAACGCTGCGTTATTAAAAGGGTGGTCGTACGTGCGACGCAATGCACACCTCTCGTCATTTATGTAAACCTATATTTTGCCAGAAAATAGCATGTCGGTGCCGACTTGTACACATGACAACGCATAGAAACGTCGCGATATTTCCGGCTGCTCGCGTTCCGCGCGGTTGTTAAGACCACTGTAAAGTTTATAAAGAAATTCAAAATGATTCATTGAATCACACCACGGGCACTGAATATCAGTACTAGTTGATTACATCGCTCGGCTGAGGCCACGTACGCGCATTACGTACACGAAGCGAAACTTCACGTGCGGGACTTAAAAAACCACGACAAAACGCGCTTCTCGGATAAACATTGATAGCATAGCGCACAATACCACCTTTCGGTGAAACTGACCAACATTAAAAAGGTAACTGAAACGCTCCCGTCAACCTGCACGACATTAACAAGTTGTGCAATGCAACGGATGTTCCACTAAAATGGTGACGTCGGTTCTACTCACCGATTCCTTTACCCAATAACAAAAGCTGTAGACCGCAGCTTAGAAGATGCCAAGTGAGGAAAATATTAGTGTACTCACCCGCAAATACTCGGGCATCCTTCCGGAGAGCGACTCGGGGCGAGTTTTTCTGCCGACTACGAGGTCTTTCCGTGCCGCAGGGTACTACCCCTTGACAACGCGTAGTTGGCGCGGCGCGCGTGTATGCGACGACACAAAACAGCATGCTCCGCTGACTCGGCGCGGTGCACAGAAGCAGCGATGCGTGTGCCTAGGTGAACTTGCCCGCTGACGGTGACCACACTTACGTCTACAGATCTCGCAAAGGCTCGCACAGCACGCAGCCGGCCTGACAGCAGCTGCTCTCTCTCTCAAGGTTGACGGATGGCGGAGCGGTAAATAAAGCGCTTGCGGCGCGACGAAACACAATCGAAGCTTCCGGCGACACAAAGGCGTCGTAAATAACCACATGAAAGCAGCCTGTACGGGAACTTCTGCGCGATCGGGTGAAGAAATTACAACTGTAGCTGTTGTTCCAAAGCATTCCGTACATAGCGTACGCAGCCCCGGTAACTCGAAAAATGCGAACCCTATCTCTGATCCACCAACGGGGCTGCCGACCCCCCAAAAATTTCCTCCTACCTCCTCCTACCCCCTCCTTTCTACCATCCTACCACTATGGAGTGCCAGTGATTAAATGCCCCCCTGCATCCCCAACGAAAGCGAGGATTCACGTTATGACCTGAAGATTTCTGATGATTTACAATTAAGATTGAAGTCATACAGTTCACTGAAACATGACCTTACACAAAACTAGTGAAATGCAATCACATGCATAAAGCTAATTTGTTGATAATCAACTAATGAAATTGGCCAAACTTCCCGTTGTTCATACAGGGCTTTTTGTTTTAGATGCCTAACATCATGACCAGGTCGAGAGCCTGACGTGTTCTCCATGTATTCTGTATGTGTTCTCCACATGGCTCACTTGTCCACTACAAGGAAAAGCAAGCCCTGTGAAGCCCACATACATGAAAAGCAAGGAAAGGCAGAGAGGTTAACCAGGGGCACGTCGGGTTTGATATCCTGCACTATGGGAAGGGGATAATGGGGTGAAAAGAGAGAGCACTAGTCGTGCGCAGAGTTATTGAGAGAAAGGGGGCACATACACATGGTCACAGCCGGTCACGATCGCCGCTCACTATATGAAGGAGCACATCAAATCTACAAACAGTTGCAGAGACCTCTAGACTTCTACTGCAGCAACGTCTTCGTTGTTTTTTGTGTCAGCAATGCACAGCCACAGTCCAAAAAAAAAACCTTGGCTTCTGAAAACGGTCTTGAGTCCAGTCAGTTTAATGCGGTCCGAAGAGGACTGTGCTGGACGTCATAAGAAAAGCACAGGACGTGTTAATTGTTTCGGTCCCGCAGAAGTCGCACATAGGTGTGTCAGCCATTCCAATACAAAAAAAGTATGCTATTGTGAAGGCAACCCTGATTCAGAGACGCCGGTTTGGACAGGGCCAACTACGACGACCCGATACAAAGGGCAGGACCACCATCACCATCAATGTTGTATTGAAGCCTGAAATTCGTGATGGCAGTTGCTGCTTTAAAGAAAGATCAAGTCTATGTAGGGGACACTTTGGGGAACTCTGGGACGAACAATAAGTGTGTGTGATAGCATACACACAAAACATTGCATAAGGTTTCCAGCTTCAACGTCAAATTTTGTGGCGACATCTGGTCAAGGCGAGTTAACTGCTAGTGAAAGATAATTGCATTGCATTTTAAAATCGAACTCTGCCCTAAACTTTACATAAAAAGAAAAGTCAGTTTACAATGACATATGTTTGAGTGCCACAATAGTTCTATTTTATAAGTTAAATCCTACACAACAGTGGTTGAATGCAATACCACATTTTCGCTCACATTATCTATGCAATTCAAGACACTTAAAAATGCAAGCTTCATGCAAACCGTTTTGTGGTGCAGCTTCACGGAACTGATATTCGTATTGCACCATTGATAGTGGTGATGCCCAAGCACATAAAATTACAATTGAAGCTTTTTTTTTTTTGAAACAATAACTGTGATATTTTACATAAAGATTCAAGTATTTCAGTAGTGTGTAGCTAGTATTTTTTACAAGCTGTGCAAGCATGGATTATTATACTTTTCATTTTCCACAGATAAGAATCAAAATAACATGCAGGACCAAGATGCACACAAAAGCGTTTACACAAATGTTTGATTACACGATGCAGATGCACATGATCAAAAACTATACCTCCTATAAAGAGACGAGAAAGCAATTGCAAAAAACATTGTGTTTATTGAACTTTTAAAAACTAAGTTTCAAGACGCACAGCGTAAAGGCAAAAACTGGAACTCAAGTCTAGAAAAACGGCCTAGAAAATAGAAAAAAAAAAAAGAAAAAGAAAACAGCCACCGAAATCTGGCCTCGATACACAGTGCAGTGCTGTAAAAAGCCATTCGCAATACCAGTATACATACATATATATATATCATTCACTCCGTTTTCGTCACCGAGACACTATAAGCCAGGTAAAACTTTCATGTCACATCTGTGGTTATTTACAATGGGGCCAGTGTGTGTGAGTGTGTAGACAAGTGTCCCCATTACCCAAATTGGTTTACCCTTTCTTAAAATGCGCGTAAAGAGGAATGGTGGCACATAATGCTGAAATGTTGATCTTTTAAAAAGAAAATGTGGGGGCAAGCATGTCCACGGGGAGAGAAGAAAAAGAAAACCTCCATTTGAGAAACGAAGTGTTTCGTCAATGGGAAATGTGGACAGCGCTTCCACTGCACACAACACATGGTGGCTTCGAAGGCTATGAAAGAATCTTGAGCGTCCATTTCTCGGCGATGTTCACTGCTGGCTTGCGCACCCTTAGAAGCTGCTCCTTCTCTTCATAAGTAAACTGAAGACTCTGAGTTCCTTTGCCTGGGAAAAAGAAAGTTTGCAAGTCCGTGCTATAGACAAGCTTAGCAAAACAGAATTTTTTTATTTGGGCTAGTTGATATTGGATGAACATCAGACCTTTACACGTTACAGAGTAAGGAAAAATTAACAGAATGACTTTTTTTGGAGGCCTAAGGCCTCGAAAATGGCCGGCAGGAAATAAATAAAAAAATAAATTTACAAATGTTACAGATAAAATTGATAACAGTGACTGATTACTGACCCATGAAAGTAACCAAACATTTACTAGACAAAGATCACAACAAGTTTATGAACATTGCACAAATGCAGCTATTGAACAACCTGGCTCTTAGTGCGTTCACTTAACCTTAACCTTTGTTCTTTACCTTTGCTAACATTTGCCTTTCACTAACCCTTCATTAAGAGTAGCCCTTCAAAATGTTGCTGTTCACTAACAGTTTCCTGTGGCTAACAGCCTGCTGGGCTTATCTGTCTGAACATGTGCATCTGCTAGGTTGCTGCGGAGCATTCAAGTGCTCAAAGCTGTGTCGCTGGCTTATTATTGAACATTACTGCATACAATACGTAATCTATCAATAATAAAATTTCAGAGATGTTATCAATTAAAATTAATTAATTATTTACATAAAATTCATTATGTGCAAGTCTGCAGTGACCACAATGCACTGTGGCATGAAAAAGAAATGGCAAGAGAAACAAAGCACCTTGTGTTCTTTTTATGTTCAGAAAGACTTGTATGAATTATACAATATACTTGTATTAAACGCATTACCTGTAGTCAAACAAATTACATGCAATTAATTATTGCAGTGTAAGTTTGTGCACTGTGAAGACTAAAAGAGAAAGTGATTAGTTTCGAGGTTTTTCTTTGCTGTTCACCATTCGAAGCAATAACCTTTGAGAAATACCTTTTGAAAACTTGGTGCGTATCAATTTTTCCTTCAGAGAAAACTCACCCTAGTACAGTTTGACAAAATTTCTTTCGCCCTGCACAAAATGTGACAACACTGCCGCCTCATCTTCACAACACTGAGCTCTGCTGAATGACTGTACAACCCTGAGGAGTATAGAAAGCCGTACATGCTTGCCTGCATGCTTTAATTTGTTCTTCACTTTTTTCTCCGTATTGATTGAACATTAGTTTGCACATGAAAGCTTAACCTTTTTCTTTAAGGAGGCCCTGAAGAATTTTTTATTGAAGTCGAGAAATGCAATTGTAGTTAAATTAGACTATTTCAGAAAATCTTTGCTGCAAAATTTACTTCAATACGTGCAGCAGAAGAGTTCATCATCAGCCTATGTTTATGTCCACTGCTGGACGAAGGCCTCTCCCTGTTATCTCCAATTGCCCCTGTTTTGCGCGAGCTGATTCCAATTTCCACCTGCAAATTTCCTAACTTCATCACCCCACCGAATTTTCTGCCGTCCTCGATCAACTGCGCTTCCCTTCTCTTGGCACCTATTCTGTGACTAATGGTGCATCGGTTATCCACCCTACGCATTACATGGCCTGCCCAGCTTCATTTTTTTTCTTAATATCGATTAGAATATCGGCTATCCCTGCTTCCTCGCTGATCTACACCACTCTCTTCGTGTCTCTTAACGTTAGGCCTAAAATTTTTCTTTCTGTCGCTCTGTGTGCGGTCTTAAACTTGTTCTCGAGCTTTTTTATTACCCTCCAAGTTTCTGCCCCATATGTTAGCACCGGTAGAATGCAATGATTGTACACTTTTCTTTTCAACGACAGTGGTAAGCTCCAAGTCAGGATTTGGCAATGCCTGCCATATGCATGCACTTCAACCCATTTTTATTCTGTAAATTTCTTTCATGATCAAGGTCCCCTGTGAGGAATTGATCTAGACAAATGTACTCCTTTACAGACTCTAAAGGCTGACTGGCGATCCTGAATTCTTGTTCCCTTGCCAGGCTATTGAACATTATCTTTGTGTTCTGCATATTAATCTTCAACCCTGCATCGTGGAGGCATCATCTTTCAAGATTGTAATAACTGATTATATTTTGAGTTTATCACTCTAAATACTACTAATTGTTTGACCATGTTTTGTTATCGTTTATTGTACCCACCCCCTCTGTAACACCCTTCTGGGCCCTGAGGGTACTGTAAATAAATAAATAAATAAATAAATAAATAAACCCCACTCTTACACTTTCTCGGTTAAGGTCCTCAATCGTTTGTTGTAAGTCATCCCCATTGTTGCTGAATAAGATAATGTCATCTTTGCCGAGATATTTATTGATATTTATTTCCATTATTATATGCTGAGGAAATGTTTCCAAATTTTGGGCTGCCAAGTTGGGGGTGTGGCCCTTACACGAGTCTATACGGTACAAGTATGGCTTTTTGGGTTAGTTGGTTAGATACATCAGAGGTGGTCATAGCGCTAGAAGACACGGACGAGAACGAGAGAACAGGACGAGCGCTAACTCTTCTACGACTGCCGGTGATAAATTACACAAAACGAAGTTAAATATGATGTACAGGACGTAGTGATGTACTCATAACTTTCAACTGAGTGTTCGGATATTTCGAGTACTTTGGTCTCAGCACGTATGCATTATTTAATGCATTGAAACTCTTGCTAATTCGGACAAATTTGTTCGCCATATTTGTAGGCCCGCAGCTCGGTGAGCGCGGACCGCCTCAAATGTGCAACAGAGCAAAAATAAGCGTCCACCAAAACGACGCGCATCACCACTATATAGTCATCATCGTACGTGAATGACAGCAAAGAACCCTTTGCGCCATGCCGCATCCACGCCGCATAGCATCGCAAAGTTGCAGCAAACGGTAACTCGGTGCATGCATGCCTTCAAACTGCAAGGTCGCCGTCCATGATCGCGCGATAGTGGCCGCGGTTTTGCCCGCAGCAGTTGCAGGTAGTTCTGACTCGGTGCAAAGCTGTAGAGGATGAGCACCCGCTACATCACCGGCCCTCGCTATCAGAGTGGCTTCAACAACCTCTCGCATAACTTTATCTACATTTCTATACAAAACTCATTGAAGGGTTTGCACCCATAATCATTGCAGTGATTGTACTGTACTGTACAAATAGGCAAAAGAGCTTTCAACTGCCACATCCTTTATTAAAGGGCGACTCCGGCAATTTTTCGATGCCCACTGACCTTAATAAAATTTTGAATGTACATTCTCTTTCACACTCTGATTATTTGTGCCAAACGATATGACTGCAAGTCATTTAGTATTCCCGAAAATTTATTTTAAAGATTGGCTGTCATACGACTGTACCGTAAAATTCCGAGCAAGCGCCCCCCCTCGAGCAAGTCGAAATTACCGGCAAAGTTAGGGGGGGCGCTATCCCGGAACGGCACCAAAATTCAAGATGGCCACGACAAAATTTTCCCGCAAAAAAAAAAAAAAAGAAGCGCAGTTGGAATAGCATTAAAATTTTATTGAACATGAACTTTATTAAGCCAAAGATTTGTTAGTGGTGTTTATCACTCTCAACACCACCGTTACTCAAAACCACCAAAAGAACTACAGAAAGCGCATCGACGCTGCACTGGCGCATCGACGCTGCACCGGTGCGCCGCCGCGACCGGCGACGCGAACATTGGTTATGCAGCTTCTATTCCAGGCAAAATTATGTCCGCGAGAGTAAATTGACGCGTAATGTTCACTTTATTAAAAACCATGTCCACGGTGAAACGTTTAGCACTAATGAGAGTTCCGATACAAGTGAAGCTCAGCTGCAGTGCATGGCTACCGACGGCGGACAGCGAACCGCGGCTCGGCCATGCTCGCATCGCAGCTGGTGGCGCCGCAAATATCAGCATGTTTTCTTCATCGTGTGAAATTATTGCGAGGAGAGGGTAAAGCGGCAACGACGGTAACAAAACATTGCTGCTTGGGAGCGTCGGCGGTTCGTTCTGAAGCGCCGTCTGCTACAGATTCGAAGTGAACTGAAAAAGGCCTAGCGACGATATCGGTGGCGAGTGATTAGCAGCGGTGAAGCTGCCGGCGATGCCAGAGCGTAGCCGCGACCACTCCTCAGTCACCGAGTGGTCACGTCACTGTGCCGCAGGGAACTCCTTTGTGCCGTGCGAGAGGCAGATCTCGCCGTCGGCCGGCGGTCCGTGAATTACCGACCGCCAGCCGCAGTTCGCCCCGATGCACTCGCGTGCCCACTGGTGCGCCCGGGTACGACCATGATTCGATGAAATGGCTCATCCGGGCACCCGATGCGCACCGGTGCGATTTGCCGAATTTTTGCCATCATTTTCGTGGACTGGATGTGGCAGGCCAGTGTTGGTGCGGAGAGGGGGGGGGGGGGCGCTTTCCCGGAACGGCGCGGAAATTTGAAATTAGCAGTGAAGTTAGGGGGGGGGGGGCTCTTGTACGGGTGGGGGCGCTTGCTCGGAATTTTACGGTATGACTTTTTACTGGCCACTCTGTGTTTGTGACGTCAGTCTACACCACCACCACTTTGCCCAGAAACAACGAAGCTGGCTCCTTTTTCTACGAGACGACAGCCAACACATCGTTTTGACAGACGTGATAACCAGTGCTTACTCTTCGTCTTGCCACAGCAAAATTCATCGAGCTTGGGGGCTCATCAGCTTGCTCGCGCGGCGGCGGCGGCGGCGGCAGTGGGTCATAAGCAAATGGCGATCTTTCAGCACTGAAATCACCGCTGCCTAGTTCGCAAGAGCTGGAAAAGCTCCCCATGTCGTCAGAAGACATCGTCAGCGTCGCTTTTTTGCTGTTAGTACCACGTGTACTGCGTGTTTACATTACAGTAGTGTAGAATCTGACGTCATTGACTCGTCGTAGACGTTACACGAAGCAGCTACCCATTTCGGTTTCGGTACCTCAATTATAGGTTATTTAAAATTACTGATGAATTTCTAAGCAAATTGATTCACTTTACCAGTGGCTGGACATCAATGTTATTTGAAAATGACAATATTCTAATATTGCCAAAAACACCGGAGTTGCCCTTTAGGGAACAGGATTCTCAGACTTGAAATATGGGAGTCCCAAGAAGCAAGCCTTACTTGTAGTAAGCTGGACATCAGAAGGCCGCGTAGGATAGCCAGCTATGACCACGCGCTCCACCCAGGCTTTTGTCTTGAAGTTCCCTGGGCCCTCCAGGATCCTGTAAAGGAAGGACATGTTGTAGATGTACTGGGTGAGGACTGACGAGGACTGATGCACATCCATACATGTTCTTAACATTTTGTCAATCAGGTTAACCATTACCAATCAACCCTCCTCGTTGGCACTCTAATTTTGTTTTATCCCTCCCTCAGCTTCTTGTGTAAACAGGAACTTCCCCAACACAAAGTTGGCAACAGTGCTGCAGCTGCTTATCACTCGCTGCATTGCTTGGCTTTGCTTGAGTGCTGAGGAAAATTTCGGAAGCAGGAATGGTGGTACTGGCACGAATGGCAAAACATGGGACAACAGAGTATCACCAGCTGACGATAGCAGAAGTGTCAGTGGCATGTGACAGTATTGTTTCTCTCTCTCCCCCTAATTGAATGATAGTTGGTTTAATTGGTTTTACGACCAAAACTAACACAGGGGGTCCAACAAGGCACTGCAGTGGAGGGCGCTGGCTTAATTTTTGACTTCTTCGGGTTCCTTAACGTGCACCCAAATCAAAGTACACAAGCATTATTGCACTTAGCCCCTACTGAAATGCAGCGCCCATGCCTGGGAAGTGAACCCTCAACCCAGTGCTCGACAGCTGCGGCCCAGCTTCACAGTCACCAAGCTATAGAAGCGGGTCCCCCTTCCCCTGATGTAAGAGAGGTGGGAGGAAGGCCTTTCTCATTTGCGCACACAACATGATTATCAAGTTGTTGCACTAGAGTTCTGGCCTTTTATCCCTACAGGTATGCTGGAGTGGGAGTCGAACCCAAGACCTTTTGGCCAGCAGCAAAATTCTGTAGCCACTGAGCCAGTGCGGCAGCTTGAGAAAAGAGAGTTGTGAACACTCACTCGGACGTCAACGTATTGTCTGCAAACTTGAACTTCAGGTACAGCAGGTCTCCCTTCTTGTAATCGAAGGTAGCACCGTCATCAATGTACAGCGTTCCCTCTGCAGGTTTGCCCTGAGCACACAAAATAACAATTTTAACAGCTACGGATTCATCACAAGGACACTGCACACATATGCATCTTTCAAGCACAGGAAAGTGAAACTATCTAACAAGTGAGGGAGTAACAGCTGGCACAGGAGAATGTCAAGTAAAAACAGGTTATGATACCAAGTTTTTTCAAACATGTACATTCATTTTCATGTATTATGTTATTTATAAATTAACTGTGTGACAAGGTGTATTATTATAAAAATTAAGGTTTTCCCCATATTACTGCACAGTACAATCCAGAGTTAAAGGGAACACCTAACTGGTAATAAAGCCAATACAACTCAAGCACTTGTGAGGCAAGAAGAATCAGGAAGAACAAGGCAGTGACAGTAACAAAATAAAGTCAACAGATATAGAAGATAAGGAAAACATTGATGAAACGAACTGTTGTTCTTAATTGAAATGTAGAAATTATAAGAAAAAGGGAAATGAAAGTGGAGAAAAAGGCAACTTGCCATTTAAACATTTCAACTTTATCAAACAAAAGAAAGAAAGGCTGATAGGAAGCACTACACTGACATCTATGAAAGAAAAAACGGAACGTCTGCGGTCTGAACGTCTGCGGTCTCTTAAATGCAGGCCCAAGCTTTATCTTCCATCCTGTGTTGGATGGAAGATCTGTGTCCGGGTTGTGTCTCTTCTAAATAGTGCAGAACTTACTCTAGGGACCTAAAAAGTTGCCCTTAGTAACAGAGTGTCTCTTGCAATCATGTCTCTTGTATGGAATGTTGTTAACATGGCAAACATAGGAAAACCAACCAAACCATTTTCAAATGTCGCTTATAACCAAGTGTCTCTTGTAACCATGTCTCTTATAAAGAGATTTTACTGTATATCATTTGACTGCGAAATCACACACTGAAATTTTCATTTATATTCAGGTGGTGTCCCAGACAGCTCTTTTTAACATCAGGACACCTCCTCCCACAATAATTCTCCGATGTATTATGCCACGAATTTCCAAAAATAATGCGACTTATAAAATCCCACTTCATTTCACCAGCTCAAATGCATGCATCACATTTCAACGTGTTTGTTTACAATGTGAAGCTAGCATAAACATTTTGCAAGGAGATTCTTGTAAACATTCTTTGTACCTAAAATTAATGAAAGAAAAAAAAGAAGAAGAAGAAGAAAGTGATCCTTTCCAGTAATGCAACAAAACTAATTTAATTACCCCTGCAATCACTATGAACAATGAGAACAGACTTGCTTCCAGTAGAGCTTAGGGACATCTCCCCTCATATAAGACATACACATCACACGAGTGGTGCTACTTAAACTTGTGCATTATGTGTAGCTCCTGTATCAGGTGTGCTATGCCAGCACCTCCTCTATTTTTTCAATGCCAGCCAGATGCAGCCGATTCAACGGTTCATCACCCTCTCTGATCGCCCTTTCCTACTCTCCCCCATCGGCTAGCGTTCGCGCGGGCTTTACGGTCGGAGGGGGGGGGGGGGGGGGAGAGTACCCTAAGGGTGGCGCCTCATGACGGAAGTTGGAGGAAGTAATCCTGACAGACGCATGAAGCGTCTGCCGCAACCCCTACGGAACGGCAGCGGCGCGCGCACACTCAGTGGCTCAGACGCACGTGTGACGCAAGCAGTCATACCCTCTGGGTAGCGTCACATCGCGGCAACTCACTGAACTAAGGTGCACTAACGGCTCCCATTGCTGAGTGAGCGATCGCACTGGCATTAAGAAAATAGAGGAGGAGCTGGCTATGCCTTATCTTGTGTGACGCACCAACAAATTCAACGTGCAAGCCCAGTCAACTTGCCTCTTTTGGGAGTGCCGACTTGCAAAGTGTAAGGGTCGTCTTTGGTCAATGCGGAACACCGACGGATGCGCTCCTTCTTGGGGACGATGGTGCCGCCTCTTTGGTAGACAGGGATCTGACAAGATGGTAAGAAGAAGCATCCTTTCAATTCATCTTCAACACAGCTCTGCACAACAGCCGTTTCTGAAGTGTCAAGTTAGACAGGCCTTGGATGGCAGGAAGGCCACAGATATAAAATAAATGTTAGTTACATGGAAAGAGGATTAAAAGTACACACATCGTGTTGACATGCTCGAAGCACTAGTCTGTACACTGTGGCCCAGACTTAAAAAGGAACACCTAATTAAGATTCTGCATTGAATTATAGCTGAGATATGTGGTGAATACCTGCACAATATTTTGTGTGCATGAATTTCTTCCCAATGCACAATGTCGGTCACCTTTTTGTGACATATTCAAAGAAATATCGCAGTTGTAATGAATTTTAATCATTCAGGCGTTAATTCTAAGGCTAGACCACTATGACACCATGCAGAGGAGCCTTTATAAATGTCCATAAATTGACAATAAATATTTTTGTATCCGATTCTCACATTATGACATAAAAATTGCACACATGCTTGTGTAAGGGGCAGCAGCACTTTCACGATTTTAATAAAATTAAGTTATGGCATTTAACAACCGAAAGCAATTTATTGCCCATGAGAGACATCTCAGTGGGAGCTCTGGATTAATTACGACCATCTGAAGTTCTTTATTGCGCATTTATTTATTTCCATGACTCTAGGTGCAGCCTGTAATTTTACAGAATGGCCCAGTTTCGTGACCATTTGCATGAACCTAAGCTCGATTCTAGAATGCACAAAACCTACACGTCAGCATATTGCAGAAATTAAGCTGAAAGAACTGAACGACTACAGTCAAATGGAACCTAACAAACACAGATATAACGAATTATCAGATACTAAAACAATGTTAATTCACTATGTTTGTTGCCTATATCAGAGTGCAACACATAGATGATTATAATGAACAGTGGATATAATGAAGGCATTTTTGTGTCAGATGCGACTTCATTTTAACGAGGTTTGACTGTTACAAAATGCAACTGTTCTGCACAGTAAGCACACAGAATAAGTTTGACATGTACAGTTTAGTCATTCAACAGACTGACAACCATGCTGCATATTCTCCAATCAGTGCCTGTATGGAAACAGCCGGTGTCTAGTACGCATTAAATTGCATGTCCTTTTGCAAAGCACACTTAGGTGTCTGCAAGAATTCTAGATGACCTCCAAATTAGTTGCTTAACCAATTTCTACAGCTAACACCTTTTTTAGAAGTTCGGGTACAATTGTCTTTATGAGCATGTGACAATGCCAAATTGACATTGTAAATTTTTGCATTGGCTCTAGCAAAATTAAAAGGTGCCGATAACAAAGTGGCTAACTGTCATAAAAGATCATCATCAGCCTATATTTATGTCCACTGCAGTTATAAAAGATATATTGTTATAAATACATAAGTTGGAAAAACCTGATCATTACAGCCTAATCTAGCACATAACTAAGTGATCATGCATATGAACAGTAAGAGAATAAGTGACCATTAAAACAACCCTCAGTAGACAACCTAATTCAAATGCTCATTTCCTGAATTTGAATTTGACACACACATCACTACCTTTTACAAAAGAAACAAAAACACCTCGAAAGGATACGAAGGTGAACTATCATAATGCATTGCAGTATCATACCTTGCTTAGAGTGACGGGGATTGAAACTGTACTTAGGCCATCGAACTTCTCCCAGGTTTCCACATCATACCAGACCTGGAACAAGAAGCAAGACAATCATGATAAACAAAACAGCAAGAGAACAACGAACTGTCACGTGGCTTTCACTTCACTGCAATTCTTTTAACAAAACATGTTGCGCAAAGCTTATGACCAGATGTGACTGCGTTTCCAATTCAGGCCCCCACACTAAAGAAATTTTAACTAGTTGCAAATTAAGTTTGCAAGATGTTATCGCAACTTTTCTTTATTATTTTATATAAGTATTGACCCAAGTGGGCAATCTGAAATATAACTGCCCGAAAGTGGCCTCTTTTTTCAATGAAACAATGGTACAATACACATCTGCATTGGGTTTGTGTACATATACTTTAAATCAACTACCAAAAATTCGATTTATTTCGAGCACAACTGCCACAACTTCTTACAAACACAGGTTTCAATCCCTTTGAGGCACCTTTTTCAACTTGCATAATGAGAAAGATGTTGGTTTGGTTCTCATGGGTGGCAAGTTGTCTTTTCGTCCACTTGCATTTCCTTTTTACTTATTATTTCTACATTTCAGCTAAACACCAAAATAATTTTCCCCTCTGCTTTCCTTGGCTTTGTATGATTGTAACTAATAAAAATTGGGCCTCTCTGTTAATCATCTCGTTCCTGCTATTCAAGAGTGAGCGAACCACACACTGAGAGTCGTAACAAAGATTTTTTCCTTCATGTGTTAGCGTGCTGCATCTTTAGTGTCTTTCAGTACATCTTGCCTTGGAGAAAAAGATTCTAGGTCATGAATTGAGACCAACGCCTGAGGGAATAACTTTAAATGCATTTTCATGCTTCTTAGGCACACACAGACTATGTGACAAATTATAATAGTCGCATGTCCTGTGAATTTATGAGCACTTTTTTAAAATTAACTTATTTATTTAATACATACCGCAGACCTCAATGTGGTCCCAACAGGACAAACACATGTTACAAGATATAGAGATAACAGAATACTAAAGTAAAAACAACACTAACAAAGTGCACGGCACAATAACAAGGTAGGTTAGGTTACGTTCAGTTAGGGTAGCTTTAGTTAGGCTTATTAATGTTAGGCTTAGCTAGACAATTCCATTCAATTAGTGCCTCCTCCAAACTTTCCATCCTTTTACTTCACTTTTGCAGTGCATGGCAGCAAGCCAGACTTTACTTTTTCTATCCTAATTTGCTCCCTCTCTTCTTCACAAAAAGACAAAAGCTGCTTACCTCATTCTCTCCAGGAAAGTAGACGCTGACCTTGGTTGCACCAGCCTCAGTAACAGGGTGGACCAGCAGTGCACTTCCTAACGACAGCAGAGTAACACAAGAGTCGAGAACAGCACCAGAAATTCAAAGAGTTTGCATATAAATTGGGGCTATGTATTAATTTGCCTTGGGGCGTGGCTTTAAGGCAATGTGCTGTGAAGCCCAAAGAGGTGTAAAATAAATATTTCTGGGTGGCATTAGCTGGCCAGAAACTGGTGAAGCCATAAGCGACAACAACGGACCACCCTCCGCGATGGCAATTTGCTTCGTTATTTCAAAATTTAGTTAATATTGAAATTCAACCTTTCATGCGAATAAGTACAGTTGCCGATGGATTTTTCTTTCACGAAAGTGGTCACAATATTTTTACAGTTATCTGGCAATGTAAAACAGGACGTACTATCTAAAACAACATCTAAAACAGGGCACACTATCTCACATGCTCTCAGCTGCGCTGACAGCCATTTGAAGCCCACCCACGCACGCTTCATTGTGTTACCGCGAGATCAATCCCCTTCCCCCCCTTGCTCATGTCGGAAGATGACGCTCATCAAGCCATCATTTTTCTCGGCTCACCCTCGTACGCTTTCACTTGTGCCCAAAGCATACAACGCGCGGAGCCCGATAGGATCTTATCGCACTTGGACTTTATATGAAACATGACGCTGCTCTGATTGGGGAGTCACTCTCAGCGCAAAATTTGAGAGGTGCATTCGCAAGAGGCCACTTGTAATTCAACCATTTCACCATTGGCTCAAAGTTTCCAAAAATTAAAATTAAATTATGGGGTTTTATGTGCCAAAACCACGATCTGATTATGAGGCACGCCGTAGTGGGGGACTCCGGAAATTTGGACCACCTGGGGTTCTTTAACGTGCACCTAAATCTAAGTACACGGGTGTTTTCGCATTTCGCCCCCATCGAAATGCGGCCGCCGTGGCCGGGATTCGATCCCGCGACCTCGTGCTCAGCAGCCCTTAAAGTTTCCATTGTCTCAGTATTTTCCATTGTCTCAGTATTCTTTGCTGTGGCAGTGAAATTTTGTTATATTGAAATCAGGTATGAACACACTTCGTTGTATTGAGGTTCTAAGTACATAGTGTTCTATGGACAAAAAGTTGTCAAAACATAAATACCTTGTCATATCGAGGATTTCGATATAGTGAAGTTCATTATATCGAAGTTTAACTAACAATTATCAGTTATAACAATGAAATCTTCTTGTCACTTGAATATTGTTATAAGTGGGTTTAACTGTAGCTGTACCAACAACTACATCCAACAAGCTCAACATATTCCATCCCAATGAAACAGTGTTTGGCAGTCAGAGCAGCCATATCAGATGTACCTATGCCATGTCAGATGCTGTGCCATACCATGTGCCCTATGCTTAAGACAAACAGTCACAGAGCCGAAAACGTTTACACACCAACGAGGTGCTCGTCATCGGTCGCAAAGCCAGCCTTATCCTGGGGGAACTCCATCCAGAGGGGCCGCAGAGGAGGCACACCAGTACGCTCGTTCTCGAAGAACAGGGTGTACCAGAGGGGCAGTAGGGCATAGCGCTGGTACAGTGCACCCCGCACCAGTTCTAGGGTTTCTGGCCCAAAGCTCCAGGGTTCTCGTCGCTTGGTGTGGATGTGGGAGTGTGCTCGGAAGAATGGCTGGTAGGCACCAGCCTGCAAGTTTACATAGAATTTAAAAAGGAAAGAGAAACAGCAAATCAGCGTGTCAGAAATTTTGGACCCTCCTCAGTGTCACTTCTAGGGAGTGATGAAAAAAAAAAAGAATATAGACATAACGTTGATGGGAAGATAGTGCTACGATCAGAGAGCGAATAGGTTAGCCAATAATCTAGTTGAGCTTAAAAGGAAGAAATGGGGTTGGGCATGCCTCGTAATGCATACAGTAAACGTTGTGGTTGATTAGAGTAACAGAATGTGTTCCAAGGAAAGGGAAACACAGTTGAAGACGGCAGGGGATTCGGTATTGCGATGGGATTAAGAAATTTGTGCAGATAACATTGATCCGGCTGATTCAAGACAGAGGTAACTGCAGATCATTCGGAGAAGCCTTCATCATGCAGTGTTAATGGCATCCACTCCCAGCAGAACAAGGTTGCAGCCAATGGCCTCATTGGTAGAGAACACTTAAGGAGGGACATGGCAATTGCAATGGTCAAAATTTTATATTTTCCTATTGTTTTTTGGTAGTAATAACTTTACATTGTTGTTCGATTTGATACAATCCATGTGCTTGTATAGAAACCACAAATGTACCAACGAGGCTAATGCTTTAATCAAGGGGCTTTAGATCTAGCTTTAATATGCCGTCATTGCCAGCGCAAATTCATTCCATGCTATCAGCGTGAAACACCGTGGCACAATCTGGTATGCAATACTTTTGACACTTTCGCGATTGTCGGTGGCGTCTCATACCTAACATCATCAAAACAAATAACTGATCTCAATAATCCCAAAAGACAATGCCTATACGTTGTTCTCTGTTTGAGATGAGGCGAAGCAATGGCTGTTTTACTATTTATTTTTTGCTGTCACGGCAGAGAGCAAGTTGAAAGAGATCGAAGCGGGTGGACTGGTTGCTGCCATGTTGGTGCGCAATCACATCGTCCCCAGAGGAAGTCATTGCATGAATTTCCAGGCGACGGGAAATTTCTTGGCTGGCCAGAAACCGGTGATGCAATAAGTAACAGCAACGGATCACCCTCCGCGACGAACAAAACCTATTGCTCACAGCCTTCGCTTGTCGCTGTTGCTTGAAAATCATGTGGTTGCACCTTAAGGCTTTCAATGATTCTAACAAACAAAGCTTTGGGCAAGGTTTTGTCGGCTCGGCTTTTAGTTTTCAGACAGTTGCTGTCACTCATCCCTTCGCCATTTTGCAAATAATCAAGGTGGAATCATTCTACTTTCTTTTTGCAACTCCTGAAACATTGAGGAGCACTATAAACCTGTTTATTTTGGTCTGAATGCCATAAATATTTTTATAACACCTTTTGCAAAAGTTATTTGTAAGGCAATATGCAAACAAAGTTAAATTTGCTTTTTCTTATGCTTACTGTGCAGTAAAGTCTAAACCAATAGCCATATAGCACAAAATAGTGCTTTGTGAACATTATGACAAAAAAATGTCGCAGTTTCACCTGAAAGGCGAAACATCCATTTTGATAGCAACTTAGTAGAGATCTATACGGAGTAAGGTTGGTAGTTTTATAAGCTGTATAAACTTGGACATGCAGCAGCAGCAGCAACGCACAGAACTGTTGTCGACACCGTCGCCTTTGTGCCTGCGTTCGCACCGAACGCGCATGGCGTTGGCGACTTATTGCCAGGGCCTCTGGGGGCGGCTCGGAGGTTTTTGATGAGATGCTCTATATATATATATATATGGTGATTGTAAAGGAGGAAAGGGACGCTTAATTCTGCAGCCCTTCAGGGAGCACGGTACAGAACGCACGTTTGTTCTCCGCCGTGCATTCGCTCCCCGTGAAAGCGCGCGTCCCTCGCGAGGCCCTTTCACTTGCATATACAGCGCCCAGCGCGCGGCGACGATTTGATCGCCGCTGACGTCATACGAAACCTCAAGCGCCGGCGCTGACGGCAGAAATCCTCTTCGAGTTTTCATATAATTGCTATCACAATAAAATTAAGAGCAATTTCAGTGATTTTTATTAGTTGGTGAATGACAATTGGAGGATGCCAATTGTTGTAAATCAAAATCCATAGCAGGTAGATCGAATCCGATTTCAGATCTGATATCGGCATAATAAATTACACTCGCATACTAAATTTTACAAAATTACCTAGTACCAGAACAAACTAAAACACTTTTCATTGCTACTTCCCCCCTTAACCCCTCCCCCTTGTGTTACACTTCACCAGGCCACTGGTAGTCAGTCTTACGTATTACACTAATTCCTTAGCTATACTCCTTCCTCTAAACCCCAGCTCACTACAATACATACTGGAATCTCCACCAAACAAAAAAATGGCTTGTCTGACAAACAAACACCAAGTGTGATGCTTCTCACAGTCGAGATAGGGCTCACCTGGTACCAGCGGACAGACAGCTCACTGTCAGGGTTTCTGAAGAAGCCGCCGACGTCTGCGCCGCAAAACGAGATTCCGGCCACACTGAGGGACAGCAGCATAGGCACCGTGACGCGCAAGTGCTTCCAATCGGCATCGTTGTCACCTGTCCACACAGCTCCTGTAAAGTTAAAAACACATCTCAGTCAAAAAAGAAGCCATCAATAACTTCTGCAAATAAATCAACAACTAAGAACAGATAAGGCATGTCCTGTCTCAATTAAAAGGAGCAGATAACATATTTCACTCAAATACACTCAAAGTGCAAACTTCAGGCACTTTGAGAGTATTTATCTAGCCTCCAAAAGCGCGGGGCTGGCAGGTGCCTACCAACTTGAGCCACTGGGTATATGCTCATGTTCGTGTTGCCGGTGTGATCGTGGCATCGCTGTCATTCGAGCTTCTGTTATCCGACTCTCACTTCCGATTCTCGCTTGCTACCTGCACTGGGCCAGGTGACACGTGTAAGAAGATCCGGGCATGTTGGCTGCAGAACACTGGGTGGTGGTTGCCTCTGTACAAACGAACAGCGAATCAAAAGCAAGTTTCCCACCCCGTGCATGCCAACCGGCTTCTGACGCTCACAAAGAAGCTCTTGGAAAACTGCAGCTTCATCGACATTATTTTGCTCATAGGTTTACTTGAGCAGCTCGTGGATGGCATACTACTGGTGTACTACTGGGCGCAGAGGAAGGGAAACGTGTTCGCAATGATCGAGCGGCTAGGCAAGCCCACGTTCTTTCTGACCTTCAGCATGTTGGAGCTCCACAATGAGCACCTGCTCGAATTCATCGAGACAGTCACAGAGCCGGCAAAATACAAAAAAACAAATAGTCTGACTTGCTCCAAGCGACAGCAAACACAATTACCCTGGTTCTATCCAGCTTTGTGGCACTTACACATTTTGAAATATTGGCACAAGCTATGTGGGACACGTGGCCTGTACCGAGAGAAGTACGTCACGAAAGACGGGAGAAATGTTGGCTAATATTTTTCCAGTTGAATTTCTGCATCCAAAGCCTAATGGAAGCTGGTGCGCGCACACACTGTTGCGTGAACATTGTCTTGCGTGCATGCGCTCTAGCGTGAACGTAGTCTTGCGAGCACGTGCTCTACACGACGTGAGGCACGTGCCTACTCAACAAGACAGCAGCAGCCAGGGTCAGGGAAGTCTAGGAGCTGCAGAGTCGATGTAATAGCCAGCTACCTGCAAAATACTTTCGCATAACTTCGATTCCCACAGTACATGGGATCTGCATATTTATTGTAGTCTTTCTATACTGCCTTAATAAAAAAACAAAAACAAAAAACAAGATGACAGGTGAGACACTGACAAAAGGAAATGCCAAACAAATCCTCCTGTATTGACCTTCTGTGAGAGTCAGCCCTGCCAGAATTATTAAAAAGATTTAGGTTGTAATTACACACATCATATGAATATAGTGACAAGTAGTTACAATAATAGATAAGCAACATGCGATCATAAACAATTTTCTTGATATACATGGGAGCATAGCAGGCGCTTAGTAAGAAAATGATGAACTGATACCTTGACATCAGCAGTTTAACAGTGGAAAACAAAACATGTTCAAGTAAACAAAGACGATAACAATTTGCCATAACTGACCATAACGCTGTGACCCAATGAAGAAAGACCGTGACAGGATGAAAGGCCTCAGCTTGTGGCCCGAACGCAACAGGTGGCCCATGTAGGTAGACATTGGCTGAAAGCAAGAGATGCCTGTGAGTTCGAATAAAACATTATCACTATACTGAGAACCAGGGATGCCAATCCAGCCTCCAGCCTTTGCCTGGTTACTAATGTATGATGTACCATGTGTTGATGAGTGTACAGCATTGAGAAAGAGTATATTTCAACTACACTATACAAAAATAAACTGATAGTGTATTTTAGTGGAAGACTTAAACCAGTTTTATAGCAAACAACTTTTGACAAACTAAACAGCAAGTCTTCTATTTTGCGAAAGTAAACTCCACAGGTTTTATCTTATTTGTGATTGCCAGAATCACAGGCATGTTTTTAGTGTGTGTTATAAATTCTGGAGCATGGTAGATTTGGATGCATCTTGCGTTTTACTACGAACCCATGATAATTAGCTCATAAATAATAAGTGGGTGAATAAGGCAAATCCTGCCAAATGAAGCAGTGGTATGTTCTGATGCTTTTTTTAAGACTTTAAATTTGGCCTGTCAGATCATTCGATGAACTCTGTCCCTCCCGTCAAGATCAAATTATGAAGTCTACTGCAGTGAATCCCAATGCCGATTTGGAGCAGTTACAAAGCAACTTTTAAGAAACTATAAACTAATAGTGAATTCTAATGGCAGATCTGTAGCATTTCTGGAGCAGTTCCAGAGCAACCTTGACAAACTAAGCTATAGTGAATCCCAATGACATATTTATTTATTTATTCATTTATTCAGTACCTGCATTGCCGATAAGGCATTACACCAGGGGGGATTTCATTCAAAATACAAGTTTATAGAAGGGTACTTATTTTGGGCAGTTCCAGAGCGACATCCGACATTTGAGACGATCAAGGTTAGTACAGCCCAAGGCCAGGTCATTACGAGATGTTACCAGGCGAGTTCAGTCACATTTATGTTTCCACCAGTTTGAATGCATGCATAGCCAGCATACTGGATAGACTCATTGAAAGGCCCCACTTTATTTTTATGATAAGGTGCAACTCTTGCACGGGGGCAGGCCTTTCTGGTCCAATTTTTCCACCCACATGTCATGTTCTGTGATCCCTTTGTACCAAAATAGAACATGGAAGGTTTTCGGTATGGTCAATTTATTGGCGCAAGCTACTCTTTCTGTACCAACCAGTGAAGTAAGAATTTTTCGTAAATGCCAATGTTGCGGGTGGCTGCACACTTGCATGCTGCTCAGAGTAGTACACGACAGTCAAGCACTTCTTCAAAGAAATGCCCTGTATAACGAAGGAATAATTCCATCCTGGTTCTATTGTGAGCTGTGCAATAGTTACAACAAAGTTACCTGTATAATCAATGATTTCAGAAGCCCCAAGCACTTCCTTAGAAAGGCATTCAACTGTATAACCTTTACCTTGAATGTAGCATTGTATGCTGTTAGATGCTTTCTTTCCATGTGCGAGCTCCAACAGCAGACAGCACAAAGAAAAAGTGGCACTGACTGCTAGTCGTGGCACACACTCGAAATGCAATGTACAGAGACAGCTGGGCACCGTGCACTAGAATCCAGCAGTGGAAGCTGCCGCCATCTAGTAGCTGTGCACAACGATACAGATAGGCCAGACTAACTTAAATTGTGGTGTGTACTTGCTTTTGCCTCTTTGGTTTTTCAAATCTTGGGCTGCCAATTTGGGGGTGCAGCTTTTCCACGAGTGCAGCCCTCTACAAGTTTTGTTGCTCACTTATGGAATAAAGTCGCTCATTTTCAGACCGAGTAGCTGTCGTCTGGTCGACGCACCGTCATTGTTGCATCGTTTGCATTCTTTCCATCGCTCTTTTTCCATTTCGTTTACTACAGATCGGTGGGGAATAATATCAGTGTTGCTGCCACCGAGTATCAAAACTAGATTCAGCAGAGTGAAACGCCTGTCAAAGCTCCATGCAGCCACGGTTAGGGTCTCTGACGCGACAAGCGTCCGGACGGCGCGTGGGGCCGCTCACTCAGGTGAAGGCAACGAGGGCGCCACCAACTTATATTTTCAAAAAAACAAAAAAGCCTCAGCGGGGAGCCCGCGTTGGACCCACTCCCCCAATCTAGTACACTCTAGTTTTACCGTACTACACATGCAACTGCAAGACAAGAAACTTACCAGGAACATGCCGTACATGTTGTGAATGTCACGGTGCTCCCATCCACCTGTGTGCACGCAATCCTTGTGCATGGTCACCTCGGGCCCGTTGAACACCGAGGGCTCGTTCATGTCATTCCACGTGAACAGGTGCTCCGTTGAGCCCTTGTACTGGTCGAGGGCAAACTTGCTGGCCCACCACTGTCGCACCTGTCAAAGTGCACGAACAATGAAGCATTGCCAGACTTTGGGCCTTCACTTAGCCCAGATACAGTGAACCTGCAAAATCATTTCTAAATACCTCAAAGGGGCCTGTAACACATTAGGAAAAGTGTGGGATGTGTCCAACATACAGCCAAACCTCTCTATATAATGCACGTCGATTTAACAAAATTCACAATGTAACAAATTATTATGATTTCCCAATCTTAGTTCCATTGAAAACCATGTATTTTCTTTTGTGTTTTTGTGATTTACCGAAGTACTTTCATCACACAGTTCCAATATAACAAAATTTTTGGCCATTTCAAGCATGTACTTGGCACCCATATGGCTGGAAAATCTAGCGAGGAACTATAAAAAGTAGGCAAAGAAAAAAGTTATTTGCAAGCGTCCTTCTGCATGAAAAGTTGAGCGGCAAAAATGCAGTCAATGCAGAAAACACCGCTGCGCCATTCGTTGTGTAACAACATGCAGAGGCCACGCGGGGCAGCTCAGAGCGCTTGAAGAAACGCAAAGCTGATGATTCTTTCAGTGCAAGAGGGGTGGGGCCTCTGTGAGTGCATGACAACGTGATCAAGCATGCACAAAAAGGGAGAGAGGGCATGAAATGTGTGCCTATCCGCCCTTTCCCCTTAGCATGTAGCTCCTCTCCTCTACCCCTTGCTTTAGCTGTGCATCGTTTTCCATATGCAGGCCACACGCCACATCTTGGAGGTAATCTTCGGAACTGCAAAGGCCAAGCCGAGATGGTTGGAGCCTTGATGAATTTTTTCAAATTGCAAATTTCGTTAATTCAAGGTTTCGAAGTTTTAGCAGTAAAAATCATTTCACAATTTTCCAGAACATTCCTGGTGGGTAGGATCTTGTCAGCAATCACTCATAAATGCAAGAAGGTCAGCCCATAATAGCATGGTTAGGAACGCCAGTGCATCTAGTGTTGGCGGTTGCATATCTCAAGTTTCCGAGGCATGGTGCAAAGCATTTGCTCGCATTGCAACTGAGAGTGTTTTTGGTCATTAAGTGAGATCTTTGGCTGAGCGCGTGTGACACTGAAAACTACGAAGCTTACTTTGTGTAGCTGCCTTTTTGCTATTGCCATCAATGCTCCACCTTTCTGGAGAAACAGACATTGTTCTTTTCTTAGGACGAATATCCGTATCTTTTTGCACTTTTTATTTTGAGGGCGCCATCTGATGACAGCTGTGGGCACTAAGCACAGTCCACCACTGCGTCAAAGATTTATTGCTCTCGGCACAACCTGCACTGCGCTCACTCGTGCTCCTAACCATGCTATTATGGGCCTACCTTCTTGCATTTATTAGTGGTTACTGACACGATCCTACCCACCTGGAATGTTCTGGAAATTTGTGAAATGATTTTTACTGCTGAGACTTTAAAACCTTTAATTAATGAAATTTGCAAATTAAAAACCTCGTTTTTTTTTTTTTTGCTGCAAGTACAACTTCATTATATTGAGGCTCAAATGTATTACGGAGCGTTACCTCACAAATCTCTTCCTTTAAAAAAGTTTTGTAATGCACCTCGTATCAGCACAATTCATCATCATCAGCCTATTTTGTGCCCATTGCAGGACAAAGGCCTCTGTCCATCGACCTCAAATCACTCCTATCTTGCTTCAACTGAGTGCACCGTATGTCTGCTAATTTCGTAAATTTCACCAGACCACTTAGTTCTCTGCCATCCTCAAGTGCACTTCCCTTCCCTTGGAACCCATTCTGTAACTAATAGACCACCGATTATCTGCCCTATGCATTACATAGCCTGCTTAACTCCATTCTTAATCTCTTAAATTCAACGAGAACATTGCTATAACTATGTTATGCAGATCCCACGCACTGTGGGAATCGATGTAAGCGAAGTTTTCTGTAGTGTTTGCATTAATTACCGGTAATTTGTGGTGATGTTGATGGGGGGTGTTTTAGGTTTTTGAGCACGTCGTGCAATAAAAAAGTGGCAAGCTGATGTTCCCCTTATGTGCAGCACTTGTGTTTTGCCATGTAGTACACAGAACACACAGCAAGAAGTTTTCGCTTGAGGCGTTGTTGTGGCCCATTGTTTATAGCCTGCAAGGTCAGCAACGTCATTGCCTCAACATGGCACGGCGCATTGCATCATGGCAGAAGAGTTAAATTTAATTAAATTATGGTGCTTTATACGTGCCAAAACTACAATCTGATAATCAGGCACGCTGTATTGGGGGATTGTGTATTGGGGGATTCTGTATTCTGTGGTGTGCACCTAAATAGAAGTACACAAGCGTTTTTGCATTTTGCCCCCATCGAAATGCAGCCACCTCGGTCGGGATCGAACCAGTGACCTCGAGCAACACTATAGCTACTAAGATACCGTGTCGGTTACAGAAGTGTTCATTTGCCGGGCAGCCCACTTGCATAGTGTTGTCTTGACACTGCGGTGCTTTACTGTGGTTTTGCGTTTGCACGCCCTGCGTCAGTTCTCCGCATGACAAATTTGAGCTACGTTTATTTTTCCAGAAATAGCAGAAACGTACTGAACCGTACCTTGAATTAACATTTATCCACTTAGTCCTCATCTGTTGCCCGGGGTAGTAGTAGTCGTTGTGTAGGGCATCCATTTATACTCGTTATCCACCTCCTATCTCTACTCCCTGTCCGGACTGTTGCGCTTGAGCACAAAGGCAAGCGCTGCACTTTTGCAAAGCGTATGTGGGGAAAAGGCATTGTGGAGACTCCCAGGGAGCTCCAGAGGACATTGCGGCAACGCTCCCTCCCCCCCAAACGAGGCACATTTTTTTGACATCACCTATTCTTCTCCACACTCCTACCATGTGCTCTCAACCACCTCCCAATGCAGCGTGCAAAACGGTTACATAAGCAGCAGCAGAAAAGTAAAAAAAAAGTTAATGGCTGCATACAAGCAACCCACTTCACCTCGGGGTTGAGGAAGTCCAGGTAAGATGAAGAGCCTGGCCAGCACCAGCCCTCAAAGTCTCCGCCATCCTTGTTCTTGACGTAGTAGCCCCGCTCAGTGGCTTCCGAGTGAATGTGGTAGCCAGACTCGCGCTTGATGTGTGGGTCGATGATGGTGATCATGCGGGCGGCCCTTGGCTGTCAGGTTGCGGATCATCTGCTCTGGCTGGGAGAACTGAAGAGAGATAGGGGAAGTCATGACAACGACATTGATTGATTGATGAGGTTTATAATTCATATAATGCATTGTATGGTCATTTAATCCCTAGTATACTACAGTAAAAGCACGTAATTCAGATTCACGGGACTGAAAGAAATGTTCAAATTAACCGCTTTTAACTTTCGCACGCACATCCCGATTATTTTTTCGCCAGTGAGTGCTCGCCAACAGATCGTCTGTGCTTGGCGGTGTAGCCGGCACTCTTCATACTTAACAGCGTCCTCCGTGTTTGTGACATTGCACGCACAACATTGCTCCGAGTCAAAATGAATCTGTTCGCCGCAACCGCAGGGACGAAACTGCGGCGGTGATCGATGCGATCATGGACGGCGACCATGAAGTCTGAAGGCTTGCGGCCAACACGCACACCAAGTCAAAACGAAAAAACTACAGTAGCCGAGCGATTTTACGGACTTCGCGGGGGACTGAAAAAACAGTCCGAAAAAACCGCGGTCACTATCGACGCGTCCATGACGGCGACCATGCAGTTCTGTTATACATGGCGTAAACGCAAGGCTATAAAGGCACGAACAGGCACAGTGTTTTGGCATTCCTTTACGATTTCTGTTGATAACTATGGCGATGCGACTGCCACTTTGTTTTGGTTGGATGCTAACGCCGCTTTTGCTGTTTTTTGTCCCCATTTGCAGCACTCTGCGCTTGCTAAGCTCCGAGAGTTGTCCAAATTAACCAGTGTCCGGCCAAACACTCTGAATGAACGAGAGTTAAGTCCATTAATAATGCATATGCCTGCTTGGACCAGAGGACCAGTCCGAATTATCAGATTTTCCAAATTGACGGGGGTTTGCATTAACAAGGTTTTACTGTATCCCATATTTGTCACTTCTATTTTTTTAGTGTTTTATATACCAGTAGAGCCTCGTTCATATTTTGGGAAAAAAAGCAAAAAACTTACGATCTGAAGTCACTAAAAATTTGGCACACTCAACTATCTGACGTCTACATTATGCAACTGTTGCAGCCCCACACGCCGAGTTCTGAGCTGGTGGCCCAAGGGCCAGAGACAGGCACTGCCATTCTTGTGTCGTGTTCGTATCTGCCTTATAAAGCAACGAACTTCAGGGTTGCTGAACTCGAGTGCAGAA